>NC_134825.1:6425714-6725714 GCF_004210375.1 Tachypleus tridentatus | reverse complement strand
TTACACCTATCAAGAATTCGTGTTTTTCTGTTGTCATTTTGAGGTTTCTAGCGACTTTTCTGTTAACATTAGAAAACTTATATTTTCCATGTTTGTTCTTTTTTACCTCTAGTAACACTGTTGTCAGTAGATCTGTTTTGTTAGAACGTACTTGGTGATACACTTAGATTTTCTGTGTTTATATCAAGGCAGTACTAAGTTTATGGACTTATAGCCCTAAAATCAAAAGCTAGATTCCTCGCAATGGATAGAGCGGATAGACCAATGTGACGTTTCTAAAAACAAACAACAAACTGTGTTCATATTATTGTATTCTAGTATCTTTGTCACATTAGAATGTATCTCAAACCAAACATGGACTTTACACTTTTTTTTTTTTTTGGTTATTGCATTTTTTCGCATCTAATAACTTTCGTATTAATAGATTTGTTACGTTAGAAAGTATCTGAAAACACTGTTTTTCGTATGGTTATTACATTTTGTACATTGCTGTCAGTGGATCTCTCATGTTAGTACATAAATAGTAACAGACGTAGGTTGTCCATGTTTTTGTTATTTATATTTTATGGCTTCTAGCTAATTTGATATCAGTGGATATGCTTCATTAGAATATATCTGTTTGTATTGATAAAATCAGGGGCTCGATTCCCCTTGGTGGGCTGAGCAGATAGCCCTTTGTGGCTTTGCTATACGAAAAATACACACACACACACTGTTTGTATTTAATTGATGCAGGCGAATCTTGTAAAACTTTACAGTATGTACTTTAATGTAACAAAGACATTCGTCACCTTGTTATAAACTTGTAAAAAAAATCATTCATCACCTCATTATATATTTATTACAAATAATAACGTCACCTTAGTAAACTTGAAACAAGTTTATTCGCCACTTTTTTATAGACTTGTAATAAATACAATCACCACTTTTTATAGACTTGTAATAAATACAATCACCACTTTTTATAGACTTGTAATAAATACAGTCGCCACTTTTTTATAGACTTGTAATAAATACAGTCGCCACATTTTTATAGACTTGTAATAAATACAATCACCACTTTTTATAGACTTGTAATAAATACAGTCGCCACTTTTTATAGACTTGTAATAAATACAATCGCCACCTTATTACATAATTCTAATAAATATATTTCCACCTTATTACATACTGTAATAAATACATTCGTCACCTTATTACATACTGTTCCTTTGTGGTTTTATAATGACATAAAGCACTAAGTAAATGCGATTTCATCGTTTTGTTAGATTTATGTGATCACTATTGATGAATAATGTATAGGCTGAAGATTTTGTCTTCTACAGTAGAACACTTCCTTGAAAAATTGTATTAAATGGTGTATTTACTGTAATGATGTAGTTTTAATTTGTTTTACGCCCCACTTTATGTGGTTAATTTTAGAGAAGTTATTTAAATGGGAATGTTCTATAAGCCGATAACATTTTTTCCTCTATTTACCCTGGTTTAGCAGCTAGAACATACTGTGGTATAATGATGAATGTCGCTGGTCTAATGGTTTGTAACCACTAAACTGAGACTCAATAGAATTTCCAAAAGAGAGAGCTAATACAAATGTAGCCTGAATTGATTCTACTGTCTGAAAAACAAACAAACCATGTACTAGTTCTCAAAAGTTTTCTTGCATGATACTTGTTAGGTATAATTTTGTCAGGTAAAGTGTAGTCAAGGCCTTGACAGAATTCCAATGGACACAGAGTAGCTCTTAGGTCCAATAATGTCACTATTGACTTGTGAGTTGCAACTGATGCACTACGTGGATTCTACACAGCCATCAATTTTACTTGTGATTTCTCTTAAATCTCCAATTCTTGTGGTCCATTCAGTCATCGTTCAACTCCTGAGAAGCTCGAGGCAAGTCTCTCTGGTGTGGAAAGAAATATTGAATTTTCGACCACATCATTACTGTTTTATTTTTATAAAGCTGCAAACTACAAACTTATGAAGAACTAAAATAAACAAGAAAATAGAGATTTTCACAAACAACTTTTATTTAATCCAAGTACACTTTGAATGTTCCTAACACTTATAGGTTTTTTTTTTTTATTATAATCTGTATAACATTTCAATGGCAGAGACAAACGTTTCTAATGGTTTCACCCTATTTAATGATAAATGTTGGAGCATTTATAACTTTTGACCACATTTTGTAAAAGACAGAGATGAGAAACGTAAAGAAGGACAGAGTCGTCTTTAAGTGACTAATGCCACATAACCTACAGATAAATAGAAATCTTGGATTTTTGTACTGGATAGCGTGAAGCAATATATTACTTTTTGTGGATATTTTTCAGAAAAGTATACACGACATTTGAACATTTTGCTTCACATTCCATCAACATATACGTAATCCGTGAACCTAGAATTACAAGTATTTTAACCGTCATTCTTGTTATCTGATAAAAATATGTATTTATTTGATGTCATATGTAATAAAAACCAAAATAAGAAAGACAACATCTGGAACTAATGCCATTCGTTTTGTATAATTGAACAAAACTACTTGTCATGCAGAAATTGTCTTTGCATCGAACTTAAAATCTTTCATTGATTAGGAAAGCATTTACTTAGAGATGTGTGTTTGTTCAATGAATATTTATTCTTGTTAAGTATAATATATTCAAACCTCAGGGACTTGCATTCACGCTTTAATACCAGTTTTTAATTCCAAACTTTTACGTAGAGTAGTTGCATTTTTTTAACTTCCACTTAAAGTTCATAAAATATATACAATAAGTCGTATCTGTCTTCCTTTGAAGCAATAATTATTTGGAGAAAAGAAACTGGAAGTCCTGAAAAAAGCAACAAAAAATTCATCCAAATACAACAGTAAAAGTGTTTTGCGGTTCAAAAAAGAAACAACAGGTAAACAGGGATAAGTAACTACATATATATACACATAACGAATGTGAGTTCATTATCTATGAATATTTAGTCAAACAACATTTGCTGCCATATTAATTAAGTATAAACAACTAGCTTGCGCATATGGATAGAAGTGTGCTTTCGGAAACCTTTAACCACGTTTGATTCCTCTAACAGAGAATAACGAATGATTTTTTTTTTCAACTTTCGAACCCGCAACTCACTCCAGCTGTTACTTGGAGCTACAAATACCAGGACATCAAACCAGGCGGAAAAGTGTTTTCAGGTGTAACGTACAGTAAAAGGCTTTATTGCTTGCACATTGTGATGAAAGTTAACAGAGTAACTGTGTTCTGTTACTCATTCCTGGCATATCAGAGATGACGTCTTCTGTCCAAGTTCAACTCTAAATTTCACGTTTTACACATTCTACAACGATGAATAAGTGTAAGTTTTCGATTTAAAGGAAGTGGATAATTTTTGTAAGGTTACTCAGATTTTTGATTGTTTCTTGTTAAGCACAAAATTACACAATGGGCTTTCTGTATTGTATCCACCACGAATATTGAAACTCAATTTTCAGTGATATGAGCTCTCAGATTTACTGTATTTTGTCATCACAAAATTGTTTGTATAGAAAAAGAGGTTTTGTAATAATATTCTATCCTGATCGTGTACTAAGTAACATTTCCTGAAGGGTAGGTAAACCTAACATCTGAAAGTTTATATCTGCTGGTCCGGTATGGCCAGGTAGTTAAGGTGCTCGACCCGTAATCTGAGCGTCGCGGGTTCGAATCCCCGTCACACTGAACAGGCTTGTCCTTTCAGCTGTGGGAGCGTTATAATGTGACAGTCAATCTCACTATTCGTTAGTAAAATAGTAGCCGAAGAGTTGGGATGGATGGTGATAACTAGCTGTTTTTCTTTTAGTCTTCTTACACTGCGAAATTAGGGACAGCTAGCGCAGATAGCCCTCGTCTACCAGTGCGCGAAATTCAAAACAAACCAAACTATATCTGCTTTCTTCACTGACTACATGAAGCTTTGTTAGAAACAAATTGTTTGATACTTCTTTTTTCAAAGATTTCGGAATAAGCGTATTTATTCACAAGGGTTTGGAAACAAATTATAATTTAGCAATAAATTAACTCTTTTGATCATCAATAATTAGTTATATTTGTTATAACCAAATATTAAATAATTTTGTTAAATGGAAAGTAGTAGGCCCGGCATGGCCAAGCGTGTTAAGGCATTCGACTCGTAATCCGAGGGTCGCGGTTTCGAATCCTGTTCGCACTAAACATGCTTTCCCTTTTAGCCGTGGGGGCGTTATAATTCGACGGTCAATCCCACTATTCGTTGGTAAAAGAGTAGCCCAAGAGTTGGCGGTGGGTGGTGATGACTTGTTGCCTTCCCTCTAGTCTTACCCTACTAAATTAGGGACGGCTAGCGCGGATAGTCCTCGTGTAGCTTTGCGCGAAATTCAAAACAAACCAAACCATGTTCGATTTGACTTCTTCAGAAAATCTCAGACGTGTGAAATAAAACTTCGTCAGTATCTCTTCTGTTTGTTCCTCTGTGAATTGCATAACTTCTAGATTTTCTTTTTGGATAACTTGGTATGGCTATGGCACTTGACTCGCAATCTACGTCAGTTTTTTTTAATGAACATATTCGTCCTTTCACCCGTGAGGACGTTGGTAAAAGAGTAGTTCAAGAGTAGAGGATTTTCGTAGTTTGCTTGTAGTGGACTTCAATTACTATACCTACTTTTAATAGAAGTTACATCTCAGAGGGTGTATTCTGTTTCCGAGGATCTGATGAACAGTGTATGTCTACCCCTGTATATGTGTTCAACTTTCGAGAATCTCATAAGTGGCATATCCTCATTGATGTATCCAACTTCCAAGAACCTGTCAAACAGTGTATCATAATTTTTTGTTCCATGTTTCCGAGATTATCCTTCCTACCAAATAACATTGAACCTTCCCCACAATCTGATTTTTCACTTGGGCTTTTTTAATATTTTTTTGTGACGTATATTGGCTTAACATTTGTTGTTTGAAAAGCTGTTTTCAAATACGATTACAGTAGGCAAGTGTTTTTACGCCCTCTCTGGTTTAGAAGATATTAAATTAAATATTGTAATAATCCTTATAATTGTTAGTAACATACAGTTATGTCGGTGAGTGTGTATTAATAATCTTTGTCAAGACCACATAATTACCATAAGTTCCATTTTAAAGACCACATAATCACCATAAGTTCCATTTTAAAGACCACATAATTACCATAAGTTCCATTTTAAAGACCACATAATTACCATAAGTTCCATTTTAAAGACCACATAATTACCAAAAGTTCCATTTTAAAGACTACATAATTACCATAAGTTCCATTTTAAAGACCACATAATTACCATAAGTTCCATTTCTGTTCTTCCCATTTCTTCAGTACACATTGACTTTAAAGAAAAATTATTAACCGAAAAGGAACTCGCATGTACTCACAATGTGAAACATGGAGTAGAACTGTTCTCATTCAGCGATGTATCACACAGATTCCTTACGGATGTAACCTGTGTACGAAGTTTCTATTTTAATTATCTGTAGATGGAATATGGTAGAACTTGGTTAGTTAATAACCTGGAGATGAAACGTGAGGAATGTTGAATCTATTAGTGGCTTTGGAATATTGTAGGTCTATGTGTCTTTCTTAATTTGTTGGAGGTAGGATATTGTGAATCTTGGTTAAGAGTTAAGAAGGATGACTCTTTTAACTGCTGTGGAGCTTAACAAGAGGTTAACGTATTCTTGTTTTCAGTACAAATTTGTACAATTCTCATTGTATAAACACGTACCACCAATAAACCCAGATTATTGAAGACACTATGCCTATAAACCTACCTTACATAAAGCCAAGTGTATCACATCTATTTATGTGACTTTGCAAAATGTTAATCACACTCTATGAGAACAATCTGAATATGTTAGTGCAGAGGACCAACTAGAATCTCATACAATATGCTTGACACATATGTTTTTTTCACGACAACTTCCCAATAAATTAGTGGTGAAACTCACTTAAGTCGTGTTTCTTTTGAAAGAAGAATATCCGTCTACTATGATTGTTAAGCGATCTAGAGCCAAATGAAGAGAGAACTTTATGAAGAAAGTTCTCAACGCTACCTATGGAATCTGGATAGCAACTTGCACTGAAACAACTTAAGAACTATGGTTACGAAAGAGAACATTTTGACCCAAAAGCCCGTAGAGATGAAGTTGACCATATTTCCCGGTACTGTTAAAAAGGTAGTTAAAAGAGAGATTTAAAGTTGACGAAGTCTCAAAAGTCAAAAGATTATGAAGTTCCAGCACATTTCTCAATCACTTGCTTTTAAGAGAAAGATGATTAAATAAACTAGTATCTCATTTGAAATGACAAGTCTCAGCATGCAGCGCTAATAGAGTTTTGGGCCGTGATATATTTAAATATAGTCTTAGAAGTCGAAGTGTAGATACATTGGACGATCCATGAAAAGATTGTACGTCTTTGGTACATGGTTCTAAGAACGGAAATTGCTGTGTTAGGAAACTACGTGTTACCCTGGAGACTATAATAAAGACATATAATGATGAAGGAAGTATTACAGGAACACTCTTAGAACCAAACACTTTGTTCGGTTGACGTTAGCTCAACACAACAACATTTTTGCGTTATTAGATACTATGTGTAAAAGCGTTTACATATTAAAAAAGGAAACTATATAATGTGCAAGTTAATTAATTATTCATTGATATATTGCTTAGGCAGAGTATTCATGATGAAACTTTGCAGAATGGACGACAACTGCCTGTTGTGGAGACACAAGTGTAGAGGACAACGTTTCAGAAGTCTTCTTAAAGACGAAAGGCGGAAGGCTTTCGAAACGTCGTCCTCTACAATTGTGTCTCCACAGCAGACAGTTGTCGTCCATTCTACAAAGTTTCATTATAACTAATTATTTTTTCCTTCTTATGTATTTTAAATTGCACATTCGTCAAACTTTCAAGGGCGTAACTTACAGCATAAACTAAGTTAATTTTGAAGAACAGATAACTGCAATTACAGATAAGGGTAACAATTACACGTGTGTTTAGGCGTGGTAAGTAGATAGATGTGGTCATTAAACCCACACTCAGCCCTCTTACTCTCTCATTAAGTTGAAGTCAGAAAGTTTTAGCTGAATTTAGTGTTCAAGTTTTCGTGAATTCTCACTCTAAAGAGATGTAAATTGAAATATACCGTAAAACTGTTACAAAGTGAACATAGCGAAGTTAATTTTTATCTTTCACACATAGACCTGATTGGAGAAGTAGATATATGGATCGTCTTTCCCACAAATAGAATACTACAAACACCACTTCATGGAAATAAGCACAGCGTTTTTTTCTGATGAAATCAGATGTGGTTTAGTGATTAGTGTACCCAAATGTGTATCCGTTTCCCCCAAATCACCCTCCGTGCTTTGACAGAGTGGTTTCGTTATGTCAGCGAATATTTGATTATGTAGTTGGAGAAGCGGCGGTAGGTACTGTAGTTACCATTCCCTAAATATATGAGCTCAGAATTAGGAGCGGCTAACTCAGATATCCCTTGTGCAGTTTGGAGTGATTTTAACACTTGCAATCTTTCTATTCCGTCTCAGAAGAGCATTCCAAGTATCTGTTCTGTTGTTTGTTTGTTAGTAAACTTAAAGCTACACAATGACTACTTGTGCTTGACCCACTGCAGGTATCGAAGCAAGATTTTTAGAGTCATAACCCCTCAGTTCTGGCACCGAACCGTTGTGCCAACTTCCATTCCACTTTGAGTTTGATAATATATTCACTTACTGTTAATAGCGAGTGCTCGATACATGCTATTTCAGATCTGTACTAAATCATAAACACTTTCTTTTATTGCGGAAACTAATATATTTTCTAAGTAAACCTCACAAAAATAACTGAAATACTACAATCACCATTTATCATAACAAGTTCAAACAACAACAACTACATACATATACTTAACTGTCACCAATAAAATATGACTGTATTAACTGTTTGTCCACATACGTTCTCATTATCATGAGAACTAGAAAACACGTATATTCCTGCAAAGACCGTTCATAAAAATATTAAAGATTAAATTTCTGTTTAAAACATTACGAAATGAAGTTCTTTCAAAGCACGTGCTTATTAATTATACAGCTATTAACGTATATTTAATCAAAATATATTTATGAATTTCTTGTGAAGAATGTTAATGGACGAACTGTTGTAAAACTCACCGAGGAATCATGTATACTCAGTTGATTCTGGTTCCCCCGCTGGTAGAACGGTAAGTCTACGGATTTGTAACGCTAAAATCAGTGGTTCAATTCCCCTCGGTGGATTCAGCTCATAGCCTCATGTGGCCTTGCTATAAGAAATCACACACAGATAACCAAACTTATATTTTATGGTCAGGTGAGTTAATGCGTTCGACTCTTAATCTGAGGATCGCAGATTTGAATCCCCGTCGCACCAAATGTGCTCGTCTTTTCAGCTGTGGGAGCGTTATAATGTGACAGTCAATTCCACTATTCGTTGGTAAAAGAGTAGTCCAAGAGTTGACAGTGTGGGTGGTGACGACTAGCTGCCTTCCCTCTAGTCTTACACTACTAAATTAGGGACTGCTAGCGCAGATAACCCTTGAGTAGCTTTGCGCGAAACTCAAAACAAACGAACAAACAAACTGAGAATCCCCCGTTGGTACAGCGGTAAGTCTACGGATTTACAACGCTAAAATAAGGGGTTCGATTCTCCTCGGTGGACTCAGCAGATAGCCCGATGTGGCTTTGCTGTAACAAAACACACACACACACACACACACAGTTGATTGAGAGACAAAGAACCCGTTGATTACTTGTTTTAATCTTGATGCTCAAGAAAAGAGGAATAAAGCACGTGCTAGTTTTGTCATTCTAGAAATATAACGTTCGCGCTTCCTATTGTTTATCGCAAAACTTCGTAATGGCTGTGTAGGTTTTATCATGAATCTCCGAGTCTATCACATCCTAAGCAATAAGATAATGGTATTGTGACCATGAACGTCTTTAGGAAATAACAAAAGAAAATCATTTTCTTTTCGACTTTATATATTTACACTAGCCTCAGTGCCTCGAGGATCTTACATATTAGATTACTTAAATAAATTTAATCCTAGAAATAAAATAACGTGTTATTTAGTGGTATTTGTAGTAGTCAAACAAGACCTGTGTGTAAAAATTGTTAATGAACATTTTCAAGTGTTATTAGCATACATTCAAAAAGTGTAAGGAAAAAACTGCCACTTTAGCGTCAAATCTCTGGACTTATAAAATTAAAATCAGGTTTCGATACTCGCAGTGGACGTAGCACATGGTATAGCTACGTGATTAACGACTAACAAACGAAAAATCTTCCAGAATTTTTGTTTTGTAACCGTAATGACTTTACCAAACTGTTACAGTGAAACTTCCATTTGCTCACTAGTGTTCATCACGTTGTCCTCATAACCTGTATAAAATGGTGCCTTACAAAAGTAGATAAATGATGTAGAACAATCATTAAATGAAGTTAATTTTGTGAAGAAAGAAATTTGATATCCTTATTTTATAAACGTGATTCTGAACGATTATTCATTTCTATTGGTAGGTATAATTATGACGTAATAGACGCACTTTGTGTTCGTGGTAAGATTTATTATAGCACATATACCTCAGGTGTGTGAATTAATATTATATTCATTTTTAAGTCTTTCTGGTGTATCAAATATTAATTTGTTTTATGATGACGAAGCATAATTACTGTTTTGAAAATAATATTGTAGAGCAGAAACAAGGACTCGAACACACGCTGCTTGTCAGTTTATTGATACTCAAAATGTTTAAGAGACCTGAAGGGGTCTGATCTAACCCGAATACATAGAACCAATTATTATGGTGTTCACCAGTGACGGCATCTACATCAACTCAGTCGTAAAGGGTTTTGGCTGATCATATAATATGCAAATACTTTATGAATTTCAACATAAATATCCATTTAAAGAAAATAACGATGCCATAGACCCTGTATAAGAAAATACCTGCTGTACAACTCCTATTTCAAATATACAAAGAAAATATGAAGCACGTATTTATATTAATTCCTGTTAAAATGGGTTGTACACTCTACAAATAGCAACATATCTAATAGATTAGTTTATATAAGTGTAAGTGTAAACTGGCTTCTAAACATTATGTAGCACCTGATGAAGATGTTGCAAACCATATGAGTGATTAGATAAGCTTTCTTAGCCCTCGAGCGGCACAGCGGATTTATACTGCTAAAAACAGGGTGGTGGGCAGGGAACAGAAAGCCCTTTGTGTAGCTTTGTGCTTAATGACAAATAACAACTAGATGTTAAAAACCTTGTTTTTATAGAGTGTTGTCAAGGTATAAAACACCTTCAACTGAATGGCACGGGAAAGGTTTATAGGAACGTTTAGATTCGAAACATCAGATCTGTTCAGAAATGGAGAAAACGACTGCTATTTAAACATACACACATATATATGTAAGAATTAATATACCTTTTAAGTAATTGTTTCATCCATTTCTGTCTTTAAAGGGTTGTTTGTTATAAATCTTTGAACTAAACAGTTTAATGGATGATTTCAAAGCAAACAAACCATCTGTAACAAGAACAAGTATGTATGTAAGTATTTTAAAATATTTCCGTGAATGTAATATTAATTTTAGTGGCCAAATCCTTCAAGCTAGTTATTAAAAGTGATACTTTAAGTATTAAAACTTCGTGAAAACTGGACAGTACTGAATGTCAGTTTTCTCTTGATCTTTATTCTACACTTGCCAATCGGCTACTCAAGATACCTTGGTGATATTTAAAATACACTAATTAAGTGATATATCTGATGTCCTCGTTTATTTAAGTTCCTTCCGTTACTACGTTAATTTATCTATTTCTAACTTTTGATGTTGTTTTTCATATTTCTTTATCAGTTAACAAAAGTTTGTTGTTCGTACAATTCTTGAGAAGCTAAATACGTGCTTTACGTTTGATGAACAGGTCAAACTCGTCAGGTAGCGCTGTTGCATGTGTAGGCTGGAAATTATGAGAGCTGTGTGAGCGCGCTCTCTTGGTGAAAGGCAGCCGATCAAATAAAACTGCTATACATTGATGGGGCCAGATCAGACAGCACCAGGTGATGCTAGCTGCAACGTGAAATAGGTAGTAAAGACGTAGGGTTCCGGCGTGCTAGTGCTTATATCCCGGCGGTTACTTTCAATGACTAGGGCTTATCGAAGACTAACGCCGTAGCCTGTTTCGTGTGTCGAGAGAAGAAGTACCTATGTTCTGGAATGATCCGAGTGGAGTGTACAGTTATTGTAATGTCTGACTATTACTGGTTTCCGACGTTGATGTTCTGTTGTTATTAAACTTGTAACTTCTTATGTCACACATGTTGTGAGAAAGAGTTTTCTAGCAGTGGTAATATATATAGAACCTGAACAACATTCTATCATTGTCTGGGGACGAGAGAGCAGTGTGTTAGTGGAATGAAACTTTAAGAATTCCTATGGCCAGAGAGTTAGTTATTCATTGTAATCGGTAAATACTCAGATCTACAAGATTTGGTACAGTGCATCTGTGTTCATCTCTTCTAGCTTGAAGTCGACCGAATACGTTCAGATAACAAACTATCACCCAATCTACGAAACCACTCTCTCATAAAGCCGGCTTGGTAGCTTGTAAATTAATATCCAGTCTGAGCTAATAAGATATAAAAGTTGTACCAACTTCTCTCATATCATATTAATGTGTAACTTGAATATAAGGAAAACTAGGCCATGTACGTTGGATTTCGTATCAAGATGGTAAAAAATTATTAATAATCATATTAAATATCCATCGAAAATTGTGATCGTTGGGTAGAAGAAATAACCAACAAGTGAAACAGAAAATATTACCCAGTTTGTCACTAAATAAAACAAAATAAATACTGGAGAAGCTTCATCATCCCTTATAGTGACAATAAAGTGGCCCATTTTGCATGTCAGAGGAATAGTTCATTCGCGTTAAAGGTAGGACTAGAGTAATGAGTGGTTTCATTAGATTCATTCCTGTAAACTGATTACTGAGATAGGAAAACTTGCTTCTTAGATTGCGTTTATCCAAACTCGACGTAAACAAATGTTTTGAAAACACATCTTTGTACGGTTTTACATACAAGTTGCTGCGAAACAAACGAGTGTTGGCCAATTTTAAAATCTTCGATACATGCAAACTATGCATGATCCCGGTAGTTGGTAGGTTTGGATACCCTATGAGATTGTAATTAGTGCTAATTATCCTCGTTCTCAACGGCTGGTTAATTTTACGTGAACAGTTCTACACAAACGTAATATATCCACGATCCCATAAGGTGGTAGTTTGTTTTCGTAGACTGGTCTGTTTATCGTATGAC
This sequence comes from Tachypleus tridentatus, assembly GCF_004210375.1. Taxonomy (NCBI): domain Eukaryota; kingdom Metazoa; phylum Arthropoda; class Merostomata; order Xiphosura; family Limulidae; genus Tachypleus; species Tachypleus tridentatus. The sequence continues at coordinate 6,713,299 of NC_134825.1, read as the reverse complement.
ATTCTGCTCAACTGTGAAATTATTTACTCTTCCGTAAATTTCCAAAACCTTTGGTAGATTAGTAAAATATTGTGATTGAACGGGGTTTCGAACCCATGGCTCTTAAAGTCACCTGTCCGTCAAACAAGTATGATCATCCAGACATGCCGGCTATACCTTCAAGAAACGGACGACAGAACAAGCTTTTGACCATTCTTTTGGTGGCTGGAGTGATCATCTTGGTACTTGTCCTGGTTTCTGGCACCATCTTGTATGTCCACTGTAAGTGATAGCAATAACGTTTACGAATATTTTAGAATGGTAGCGTATGTAGAAGTAACAAATATCGTGTGTTACGTCTAAAACCATTGTGGTTTAGAATATACGTTTTCTCATATAGTGACCAGAAATGTTCAAGCCTTAGAGTAACAGCTTCATATTGAAGTTACATATACTAGTTTTCAGAATGGTAATGGAGAAAATAATGAATGCTCGATGTTGAAACTTTTAGCTATTTTCTATTGTGTATCTCGTGGCAAGTCAAGTGATCCGTCAGTATGACTTATGATAAGAGAAGATGCTCGTATAACTGGAACAATTATTTTGATATGTATATAAAATCTGAATAAATGTCAGTTACTTATACTACAAACAAGAACTGTAAAAATACATTTAAGAAATATTTCCTCAATGAATTATAGCAGTCTAACATGGCCTGGTGGTTAGGTAGTTTGACTTATAATCTGCGGGTCATGAGTCCGAATCTTATCACATAACGTGATCGCTCTTTCAGCCGTGTGGACATTACAATGTGACGATAAATCCAACCTTTCGTTATTAAAATACGTAGGTAAAGAACTTACAGTGGATGGTGTTAATTATCAACTTTCCCTCTTGTCTATTACTTCTAAATTAAGGACGGCAGGTGGAGATAGCCTTCGAGTGTATTTACGCAAAATTAAAAAAATAATTACAATCATTTTGTTAATGATAAATTTGGTCGAAGAGACAGTTAATACAGATATATAGAAGTAACTCTTGATGACGAGAAACTCACTTGAAATAAGAATGTGTTTCAGAACGGTTAGTATGGGTATTAACACTTTTACTAATAAAGCAGCAGACAACGTTTCGACCTTTCTAGGTCATCTTCAGGGTAACGTGTCCTTATGACATACAGATTTATAGAAGATTATTTGCAATCAATCGTTTCAAACTTAAAATTACGTGATGTTTGTTTGTTTCTGAATTTCGCACAAAGCTACTCGAGGGCTATCTGTGTTAGCCGTCCCTAATTTAGCAGTGTAAGACTAGAGGGAAGGCAGCTAGTCATCACCACCCACCGCCAACTCTTGGGCTACTCTTTTACCAACGAATAGTGGGATTAACCGTCACATTATAACGCCCCCACGGCTGAAAGGGCGAGCATATTTGGCGCGACCGGGATGCGAACCCGCGACCCTCAGAATACGAGTCCCACGCCTAAAATTACGTGAATTTCATTTATTGGCACTGGTGACTAGTGCTCCATTGATATCCAGTGTATTTGTCCGCTAACTCAGTGATTTTTATGCTAACTTAGAGATGTATTTTTCTACTTTCATTGTGGACAAGTTGTTAATTCCCCATCGATACGTAGTTTTTTTGTACGCTAAATACCTAGGGATGAGTTTTACAACCTTGATGACGAATTATTATAACTTTATTAATAGTCTATGTGTACTTGTACAGTAAACAAAATCTGGATATGTTATATTACCGTCTCCCTGTGGTACTATGGTAAGTTCAAGGACTTACAACGCTTAAATGTGGGGTTCGATTGTCCGAGTTTAATACAATATATAATCCAACTGGCTTTCTTCTAAAACAAACAAATATTGTAGTGCTCTGTTTAGTATATAGAGTGTTTCGTTTTTTATAAGAGTAATACGGGTGATTGATCGCGTTTTGTCAGAACAGAGTTCGAGGTCTCTGGATATTACCTCCTCTATTGCTGATTGATTTTACTCTCACGTCCATGAATGTGTGTTATTTCCATTACAACAGGCTTTCGCGGAGGCCAAAGAGTTGGATCTCAGACCAGATATCTTACCATGTTCCACAACGAAGTAGGGTTACTGCCTTTCAAACTTCCCAAAGTTTACCAATTTTGAATTATAGATAAGTAATGAAGGAGTTAAAAATGTGCATCTCTTGCTTTTTTATTGTATCCATAAACCTGGTAAAGATGAGTGTAGATAATCAGACTTAACAGTTCACCAATCTATGATTTCAGCTTTTGGTGAAAACAACCGTTGTTGCTGTTGCCGTTAGGATGTATATCTAGCCTTGCAACTGGTTATTGTTTTTGTGTCTTTAATTTCGCGCAAAGTTACGCGAGGGCTATCTGCGCTAGCCGTCCCTAATTTAACAGTGTAAAACTAGAGTGGAAGGCAGCTAATCATTACCAACCATCTCCAATTTTTTGGGCTACTCTTTTACCGACGAATAATGGTATTGACCGTCACAATATAACACCTCCACGGCTGAAAGGGTGAACATGTTTGATGCGACAGGGATTCAAACCCGCAACCCTCAGATTACGAGTCGAGCGCTCTAACGCTCTCAAGCTGATTTTGTAACTGTTAGAGTAATAATACTCCTGAACATACCAGGCTCTCTATTTATGGAGGGGGTAGATGCTTACTGGCTAAGTTCAGTGTTTTAAACTCGTTATACGTTGCGCCCTGTTACTGGCGTTTCTCCGCTGGAGAACCACAAAACATCTACACAATTAAGAATTTCGTTGTATGAATATCTCTTTCAGAACATATTTTTAAATATCTGCCCAGCTATACCCAAAACAGTGTAATACAGCACAGTAACTTAGGATGAAACAAGTCGTCCATGGTGCAGCATCTTATTGAAGTTTCAACCAAAAGCTACAAAAATAAACCTTTGTTGCCCTCATTCTTAAAATCCTCAAGTGATCACCTGATCAAACGATTTTCAGAAATCCCTCTCCCGTAATAAACATATTTCTCCGTTTTCCCTGTGTTACGAAAACAATTTAAATTTCATGGACTGGTAAAATCAGTTTTAATAATTAAATACATTCGTTAACGTGGACATTATCGTCGAAGAGTTTGTGATCCTGTTTTGAAAATTATCCTGCGGAGATAGTATTGTAAGATACTTACATCTTAAACAACGTTTGTTTTTATTTTTTCAAATCATATTACAATATAACCAGTAATGAAGTATTTGAAGAAACACAAATATCCGTCCGAAACATAATATTAATCTTAAAATGGATACCAAAGTGACTTTTATATTAAAAGCTGTGAACTTGACAGTTCGGAAGTAACTGTGTATACGTTCCATATGAGATTTACATCAATTTAAAGTAAAAGGAACAGTTTAACATGTGCCGTGAAATCTGAAATTGATCAAGACGATATTAATTTGTAATGTAACACTCATGTACCAAAGACACAGCACGAGAAATGTACTTCGAAAGCGTTTACTACACAGGTCGGTATATCTTACATTTCTAAGATCTAGACACGTATGTTGTTATAACTATTCGTGATTTTTTACTCTATATACTATAATTAATTAATTAATGTAATTAAAGATCCTAAGGGAGGATCGTCTTACATTTTGGTTGTACAGTGTTTTCAAGTGAAAATAATTTTTTTTCGCACGAAAATGAGTCATTAAGCTGTTATTCTTCTCAGTGATGTCGAGAAAACCCACTTGTAGAGAAATATATATGTAAAAACGGCTCGTTTGGGTTGAGAAAATATTTCACGTAGAAGAGCGTACAACGTTTTGACCTTTTTCGGTCATCGTTAGGTTCACAAAGAAAGAAAGAGGTAACTGACCAGAAGCTGACCACATGTTAGGAAGGGGTTGTGTAACTGAGTGTCGGAATGTAGAGGGCGGTGTTAGATGTTTGAATATATAATTTTATTTTATTATATTTAATATAGGTATAAAGGCGTCCCTTTATATTGGTTTATTTTGGGTTTAAGTTGTTGTATAAGTGAGGCTTCTTTAATTTTGCGTTTGTTTATGTTTGTTTCTTTATTTAATATTTGAGGGTTTTCTATGGTTATCTTGTGTTTATTTGACTTGCAGTGTTCGAAAACGTGTGAAGGTGACTTTTTATGTTCATTGAATCTGGTTTCCATTTTTCTACTTGTTTGTCCAATATAGAAGTCGTGACAGTTGTCACATTGTATTTTATAAATAATGTTGGTGTGGTGTTTGTCAGTGTAGTTTTTACATAGTATAGACCTCAGTTTTGTGCCTGGTTTTTGAATAAATTTGGTATTTACTGGAATGTCATATTTTGTTACTAGATTTTGCCAAATGTTGGTTATTTGTCTGCTGATGTCGGGAATATATGGTATACAGCAGTATAGGGTTTCGTGATTTTTTGATTCGTGAGGTATATTTACTTTTGTTGGTTGATTTTGCTTTCTGTCTAGGCGTGTGCGTATAATGTTTTCTACGGTTTGTGGAGGAAACTTATTGATGTTGATGAAGTATTGTTTTATTTTGTCTAATTCATCGTTAATTTTATCTGGTGAGCATAGTTTTATGGCTGTGTTTATTTACAACAACTTAAACCCAAAATAAACCAATATAAAGGGACGCCTTTATACCTATATTAAATATAATAAAATAAAATTATATATTCAAACATCTATCACCGCCCTCTACATTCCGACACTCAGTTACACAACCCCTTCCAAACATGTGGTCAGCTTCCAGTCAGTTACCTCTTTCTTTCTTTGTGAACCTGACGATGACCGAAGAAGGTCGAAACGTTGTTCGCTCTTCTACGTAAAATATTTTCTGAACCAAAAACGAGTCGTTTTTGCGTATATATTTCTGTTATTCTTCTGATGTGATTCAGTAATTAACTCAGAATCTAGTGAAACCACGTGATATCGTGGAAGGTGTGACAAAACCTAACAATTACTGACTCTTGTCTCTTTCTTGTCAATGTGTTTGTCTTGAAGAGTTTACACGTTGGATAACTCATCTTCATGGGTCTCATACCTGGTTACTATGTGATAAATGTTGAATGACATGTCCGTATCTGCCTCATGTCTGATTACTATGTGATAAATATTGAATGACATGTCCGTATCCGCCTCATGTCTGATTACTGTGTCATAAATGTTTAATTGCACGTCCGTATCCGCCTCATACCTGGTTACTATATCATAAATGTTGAATGACATGTCCGTATCTGCCTCATACTTGGTTATTATGTCATAAATGTTGAATGACATGTCCGTATCTGCCTCATACTTGGTTATTATGTCATAAATGTTTAATGACATGTCCGTATCGGCCTCATGTCTGATTACTATGTCATAAATGTTGAATGACATGTCCGTATCTGCCTCATACCAGGTTACTATGTGATAAATATTGAATGGCACGTCCGTATCCGCCTCATGTGTGATTACTATATCACACACTGACGAAATTACCTTCAAACTTGATTATTGTATTAAACATGTTGACTGAATTATATTTATCAGTCAACATTACACTGCTTAGTGTAATATACATGTTGAGTGACACATCTTTTATTAGTTGGTTACTACAGTTTCATACTTGCTAACTCGTGTGTACCATTCTCGTTCCTTGTAACTATGTCACTGAGTCTTCTATATTAATCTCATTGCTAGGTATGGTTTTATATACCCTTGATGTCTTCTTAGTACGTATAAATACTGGTTATATGTGTTTACACTGACTCGCTCCTCTTTATGTTTCACATGGATCATAAATGTGGTGTCCAAATGACTTCCATCTTTCTCATAGCTTTTGTATACACTGTCTCTTTTCTCTTTACTGTTTTCGAAGAAAACATGTTAGAACATAACCATTGCAGACAGGTTTCTCAATATAGTACGAATATTGTTCACTAATGTCTCGATAAAAATATTTAAATATGAAATTTGAAGACACATTTCTCAGAAAATTGTATTAAACTAAATCAGTAGTATGCGCTCTTCAAGATCTTATATAAAGTATGGTCAGGTTTCTTCAAGAAAATCTAATAAATTATGTTTATTTTGTCGTTTTTTGAATAGAATTTTTTAAAGTATGGACATTCTAGATACGTTCCTCAAAAATAATATTAAAAGTCGAAACTTATAGACGCGTTTCTTGAGGGAAGATTTTAAATTATGAGCATTATATACATGTTTATCAAGAAGTGATATTAAAGTATAAATACTGTAGACAGATATCTCAGTGAATGTTATCAAAGTGTATATGGAACTTGGCAAGCTTCTGATCAGAAGATATAATATTGTAAACACGTTTGTGTAAGGGATATAAATAGTCCTTGAGAAGTTTATGACGATAAAATAATATAAATATTGTAGACATGCTTGTCAAGGGAATGTATGAAGTTATAAATGTTGTTTGACAAGTTCTAATGAACATATATATTACTGTAGACACGCTTGTGAAGGGAAAATATTGAAGTAATGAGCGTTTGACAGCTATAGAGAAAGTACCCTATAAAAATATAAATAATATTACTTGTAACAAATATAGACAAAAAAATGTCATTTTGATTCCCTTTAAGTGCTTGTTAAATATATTGTGAGTGAGCATGATATCACAGTAGAATATTACTTTGTTTTCAAAGATACAAGTACTACAAGTAATCACACATAGTGTTCCATGGCATTTCCTCCTTCTCATACAAGTTGAAAGGTTTATTCTTGTCCTGTCGCCTACTGGCAGCCATGATCAGTACAGCTTATTGAATAAAGAGCATATTTTGTTCTTTCTATGCATGAAGATCAAACCTTGTGAGGCCCGGCATGGCCAAGCGTGTTGAGGCGTGCGACTCGTAATCTGAGGGTCGCGGGTTCGCATCCCCGTCGCGCCAAACATGCTTGCCTTTTCAGCCATGGGGGCGTTATAATATTACGGTCAATCCCACTATTCGTTGGTAAAAGAGTAGCCTAAGAGGTGACGGCGGGTGATGATGACTAGCTGCCTTACCTCTAGTCTTACACTGCTAAATCAGGGACGGCTAGCGCAGATAGCCCTCGAGTTGCTTTGCGCGAAATTCAAACCAAACCAAACCAAAACTTGTGAAGCTGACAATTGTGCTTTTAGGAAGAGTAGAGTAGGAAATAACCTGGCTGGGAAAACGTAGGTTTACTGTTTGTTTTAATGATATTTTAGTAATAATAAAGTAGAAATAATCTGGCTGGAGAAATACAGATGTAGTGTGTCTTTATTTTAATGAGCTATCAGTAAGAATAGAGTGCAAAATAATCTAGCTGAAGAATTCAGTTTTAGTATTTGTTTTTGTTTTTAAATGCAGTTATAGTAATAAATCATCGCTTTCAGATATATAACATTTGTTTCTAAGCCTAACCAAAAACAAAACATTATTGATTGTAAAGACATTTTCAGTACTTTTATTTTTATTTTAAACCTGTATACCGACCGTGCATTATGTTATCGAATATCTCTGACTTTGGGAGAAAATACACCCTGTATTGAAACGTTTGTGTGCACACTCTGTTTTTTAACTTATAACGCTAAAGTCGTGGTTCTATCTCTGCGGTAGGCACAGTACATATAGCATATTGTACGTCACTGTACTAAACACCAAACAAACACAGCTAGTATGTTTGAGAAATCTGTATTACTTTCACAGTGAGATTTCTCGTTTTAGTTTGTACTGTTTGATTTTGTTATCGAGTTCTGTGTGTTTTCATGTTTATGGAGTATTTAATTTGTGTGAAAAAAAATATCTCCACATCTTCGAAAAAAGAAAATAGAAGCAAAGAATAACACTTTAACTTTTTCTACTTTCTTTTTATTATTATTCCGGAGCTAGTTTAAAACGCTTACAAACTGTGAGAGCGTTGTTTGATAGACGCCGGATATAGAGTTCTTCAGTGATGGATGAGGTAATGTGTTTGAACACGGATCTTGAAGGTCTGTCTGTATACGGAGTGATCGTCTACGACAAAGAAAGTTTGACACATTAACTCGTGACATTAACTTACGGTGTAGCTCTTGTTTTTATGCTATTATTAAGTATTGGAGCAGTTGAGAACGAAAACCCAATCATGAAAATCGAAAGACTGGAATAGGAGGTTTTATTATTGTGATCGTCCACAGTTGTAATAACACTCGTGTTAAGTATGATCTATAACTGATAGTATGATAATACCAGTGTTAGGTGTGTTTTGTAACTGTTATTGCGATAATACTCCTGTTCAGTATGGTATATAACTGTCAGTGTGATTATACTTGTGTTATATGTGTTTTGTAACTGTCAGTATGATAATACTTGTGTCAGATGTGTTTTGTAACTGTTAGTGTGATAATACTCGTGGTAGATACCATGTATACCATGTGATAATATTCCTAAAAGGTATGACGTATAACAGTTAGGAGGATAACACTCCTGAGAAATATAATACGGTGTTTTGGTATTTCATAACCACAATAACACCAGTATTAGATGTGGTTTCTAACAATAAGTATGATCAAACTTCTGTAAAATATTATCCATTTTTAATGTTTCATAACCACAATATCACTCCCATTAGATAAGTTCGACATGACCAGGTGGCGCTCGATTCGTAATCTGAGGGTTGTGGTTCAAATCCCTGTCACACCAAACGTGCTCGCTCGCCCTTTCAGCCGTGGGAGCGTTATAGTGTACGGTCAATCCCACTATTCGTTGCTAAAAGAGTACACCAAGAGTTGGCGGTTGGTGGTGATGTCTAGCTGCCTTCACTCTAGTCTTACACTGCTAAATTAGGAAAGGCTAGCGCAGATATCTCTTGTGTAGATATGCGCGAAATTAAAAAACAATTACTCGTCCAGATAATGACGCTAACGATCTGTCAGTTGAAACCTCTTCGCTAAACGTTAATAGTTTCTACCTCTTCAGGAGTAATTATGTCGAACGACTCGGGGAATATATATCTGTTTGAATGTTGTTAAATCATGTCTAGTGGACAGCTCTAACATTTAATGCGTTTGTTTTACGCAGAATTTTCAACCAATGGTACACAAATAGTCGTACATAGATTTAACAGAATTTTCAACCAATGCTACACAAATAGTCGTACATAGATTTAACAGAATTTTCAACCAATGCAACACAAATAGTCGTACATAGATTTAACAGAATTTTCAACCAATGCAACACAAATAGTCGTACATAGGTTTAAACTGACAAAAACGAAGAAAGGCAGTTAGGCAACGACACATGTGTAACCAGTCTTGTGTGATGTGACTGTCACATTTATAAAGCACCTGCAGTTTCAAAGTATAGAGCGCGTTTTTATTACAACAGGTAGCGAATCATATACTCTTTAATTCACTGTCCGAGAGCACTCTAACGACTACGCCATGCCCGAGACAACTTAAATAAAGAAAAAAAAATGGAAGTGCATTTAAACGTCTAACTTGGTTGTCAAATGTTAACTAATTTATTGGTAATGTACGTATGTGAATGTTCTTCATGTAACAAAGCAACATCGGGCTATCTGCTGTGTCCACCGAGAGGAATCAAACCCCTGATTTTAACGTTGTAAATCCATAGACTTACCGTTGTCCCAGCAGGAGACTTATTGGTAAGTTTGTTTGTTTGTTTTTGAATTTCGCACAAAGCTGCTCGAGGGCTATCTGTGCTAGCCGTCCCTAATTTAGTAGTGTAAGACTAAAGGGAAGACAGCTAGTCATCACCAACTACCGCTAACTCTTGGGCTACTATTTTACCAACGAATAGTGGGATTGATCGTCACATTATAACGCCACCACGGCTGAAAAGGCGAACATGTTTGTCGCGACGGGGATGCGAACCCGCGACCCTCAGATTACGAGTCGCACGCCTTAACTCGCTTGGCCATTCCGGGCCCTTATTGGTAAGAATAGATTTTGCGAATTAAAATTCCCCGCTAGTACAGCGGTAAGTCTAAGGATTTACAACGCTAAAATCAGAGGTTCGATTCCCCTCGGTGGGCTCAGCAGAGAGCCCTGTGTGGCTTTGCTATAAGAAAAACACAAACACGAATTAAAATGTAGTTTTTCAATTAAAGGTTCTTATAGCAATCTAATAGATCTGATCATATTTAAGATTAAGTTACTATTAAAATGCTATCAGTATTAGAATATTTCTGAGTTAATATATTTAGGAAAATTTATCCAAGGTCATCAATGTATATTTTTGCATCGAAAAATCTTATAAAACGTGTTAATCTATTTTGCAAACTTTATAGTTGTGTGATTTTCTTTTTTGAAGTAACGCTATTATGGAATATATTTACCTTTGTTGCTCACTAGCAAATGTACTCGATTCTCGAACGATATTAATTTCGCTGGTTTTACTAGATGGCGTGCATGTTCGTCACTTCTCTGAATGTGGGCGATCCCCAGAGGAACCCTTACTACGCGCGGCACGAAACGTCACTTGCATTTGGTGTCGATTCCACGTAAACACTGTCTGCCAAGGCGGAACGTTTTATTAGATTGCTTAAATTTGTTCATTTGGGATCAGCTTAAGTTTTTCTATAAAATTAGTCGAAGTTAGCCAATCAAACAACTTGTAAAATCAAGACTCCAGGTAAACGTACAGTTGTGATTTACACCCCGCCCCATTTATACTTCTCTGATTTTTATTGGTTGCTTTAAAATGTTTTCGTTGAAGTTTAACTCCCTTGTAATAATGTGTGATGAATTAAGTCCTAGTATTTAACTTTTTAAATAGAGAAAGAAAATTGTAAATTCAGGACACGAGACGTGTTATATAATTTTACCTCATAATGATTAATTAATATATAGTTTTTCATTTACAATACGGAAACATTAGCTAAAACAGTTTGAAAAATCGATGTTCTACTATCATCTAAATGTGTGCTAGGGGGATAAATCTTGATAGAAACATTTCTTTTTTCAGCAATTGATAGCTCTTATTAAAATGTCAATACGACTTAAATTATCTTACTTTTGTTGTTGCATTAAGTGTGGAAAAGTAGCCATTTAGGTTTTTATTGGACACTAATAACATCAGTGAGTCTGGATGTGAGCAAGGCGTGATCTGCTGGTCTACTTTCTGTACTGCGTACTGTAAGGATCGTAGTTCGAGTTCCCAGTACGCTCGGTACTGATCACGGCTCGCATTATCAACATAAGTGAAGTTATAAACGTTCAGTCTAGCTATTTGATTAACGTCGACGGGTTTCCATTCACCATTAGTTAAAATTAGGAGTGGCCGTGCTCGAACGTTGGGCCACTGATCAAGCTGTTTATTATCTCATATGTCTCATAAGGTGTTATTAAGATTGAAAATACCACATATGTGTTCATAGCATCGCGCGTAATAGGTTTAAAAACAGTACGGTTAAAATAAAGTATTCATAACAGAGATAAACTGTACAGACAACGGTACCGTTACCATGTAGTTTCTTTGACGTCATAAGATATAAAAAAAGTACCTCATTTATTGTTCTTGTCCACTACGAACAAGGGAAACATCAAATCAGATAAAAGAACAATGTTTTTTAAGCTTTTCTTTCAATCCTTAATATGATTGGGCATTGGTTATGTTTGGTATTGTTGAAAACTATGGCAACAATGCTGTTTCTCGACGTTTATACCGTAACCGGCCCAGAATGGCCGAGCGTGTTAAGGCGTTCGACTCGTAATCCGAGGGTCGTTGGTTTGAATCCCTCTCGCGCCAAACATGTTCGCCTTTTCAGCCGTGGGGGCGTTATAATGTTACGGTCAATCCCACTATTCGTTGGTAAAAGAGTAGCCCAATAGTTGGCGGTGGGTGGTGATGACTAGTTACTTTCCCTCCAGTCTTACACTGCTAAATTAGGGACGGCTAGCGCCGACAGCCCTCGAGTAGCTGTGCGCGAAAGTAAAAAAACAACAACAAACTTTTGGACATTAGGACTATATCTTGATATTATATGTTGACCTCTTGTAAAATGTTCCATCTTGAAATAAAAATTAAAAACGAAACCAGCGTGTATTTCGTGCTAATTGTCTCTTTTATGATTTTTATATATAATTCGAATACGTTTTAATTCCCATATAATTTAAGTTGCTGTAAGCAGTCCACATTTTACTTTTGGTTTTGGAACTTTATATTTAAAGTTTGATAATAACAAGTCTATAAATAAAATTATTTTCATCGAAGCTGTTAATTAAGAAAAAGTTTCCTTGTTGAAAGGAAGGTCGTAATGATATACATTACTGCTTCTATCTTTCATATCACTTACAATGGAGGCCTGGTGAATTAATATCTTGGCCACTATTTCATTATTTTTATAATTGATCACGGCCTTCAAGAAGCACAAATACGGCAGGACGTAACGCTTGATCAGATGGAACACTGTCTGAGATATTCCACAAATCCAATACGTGTCTAACAGTGTATCACTAAACAGACATTTATTAATACGTATAGGAGTTAAAATTCCAAGTAACTTTTATTTCTTTGTGTGTTTTTAGTTTGTTTGTTTTTCCCTCTACAGCTATCATCTTCTAATAATTATAAAATTTACTCTCGTCTTTTCCAGTCTCTCTGTCTTTTACTGGATCCTTTCTCCTGGAATAAATCATATTTCATTTAATATATATATCTTTTCATGAAATTATTTAAAAAAAACACCTGACAACAGCAGAGACCCGGAAAAATTGCAAAAGCGAATAATTAACGTTATATGAAAATATTTCAAATATTACTTTTTTTCGTTATTTCGAACAAAAGTAAACTGTCACATCATGGAGGCGGGAATGACGTCATATATTTATACATCTCTGGTTCGAGTCTAGCTACGTCTTGGTCGCCTACACAATAACTGTAGTATGCATAGAGTGGAAACAGAAAACCGATTTTCTGCTAGGATGGCCAACAGAAAATTTGATTTGGTGATACTGCGCGTGAATTGAAAGGAATTTCTAAGCGAAAAGCACGTCAAATAAGTGCTCTTAAAGACAAGTTGTTAAATGTTGTGAGAAAGAAAAAAAGTTACCAATTATCTACAAAATTAAGAACAATCACTAGTAAGATAGGAAAAACCTCTAACAAACACTAAAACGGACCAATTTTAACTACGTAATTTAAAGATTTAATTAATCTAATTTTAACCGTTTGAAATTTCATCGTTTTGTCTCAAATATACACAACGAAGTTAAGCTCTGTAGTTTGGCTCTATTGATTAAAATGGTGCTTGCCTAAAATTCCATCATGAAGTTCTTTGATTTTCTAAATTAGGGCAGCACAATAAATAATTTTATACGATCTTGGTTATCAGATATTTTAAACACGTTAAATATTGGGACCAGTTTGATTGATTGATTTACTTCGTTTACGGTAGACAACACTTTCGTGAAACAGTGTCTCACCAGTTACCAAAACTACCATGTTTTTAATGTTGTTCACAATAAGATGTGGTATTATGGAAAACGATCTCATAACTAGACGCAGATTGTGGTATTATGGAAAACGATCTCATAACTAGACGCAGATTGTGGTATTATGGAAAACGATCTCATAACTGGACGCAGATTGCTGTCTCCTACTTCTTTCTAAACATTATGAGATATCTTCGTAAGTGAGAAGGAGAAATTTGATCTTTAAGATTTTATAACACAAGGAATTCACAAGAATGGAAAATGTTCGATGTTAATTAGAGACGACGCAGGACTTTGGTCATTTTAAACTGAAATGTGATTTTTATTTTCAAACTTTACTGTACGAGCATGCATTTCTAAAACACTATGTATGTGTATATATATATACACACACACGTTTCTGAAGCCCACTCTACAGATATACGTTTTTAAAACATTCTATACAGGTATACGTTTCTAAACTATTCTATATAGTATACATTTATAAAATTTATCATACAGATATACGTCATTAAAATACACTGTATATACACTTTACCGAAATGTAGTGCACAGGAGTATATTTCTAAAGTGAGGTTTAGGACATTACGTCATTAAAACACACTGTATATACACTTTACCGAAATGTAGTGCACAGGAGTATATTTCTAAAGTGAGGTTTAGGACATTACGTCATTAAAACACACTGTATATACACTTTACCGAAATGTAGTGCACAGGAGTATATTTCTAAAGTGAGGTTTAGGACATTACGTCATTAAAACACACTGTATATACACTTTACCGAAATGTAGTGCACAGGAGTATATTTCTAAAGTGAGGTTTAGGACATTACGTCATTAAAACACACTGTATATACACTTTACCGAAATGTAGTGCACAGGAGTATATTTCTAAAGTGAGGTTTAGGACATTACGTCTTTAGAATATGATGTCCTGGTATACTTTTCTAAAACATATCACACAGGTTTAAATATGAGGTTTATAAACTAATACAGTATAGAAATAAAGAGTGTCCCTGATGTTTGAATGAAACTATCCATTATATTTTATGTAATGTGAGATATCAGTGCTTTGTTCCATTTGGAATGATAGGCCAATGTATTGTTTAGAGTGTGAGGTATCAATGGTTTTATTTCGTTTGGAATGATAGGCCAATGTATTGTTTAGAGTGTGAGGTATCAATGGTTTTATTTCGTTTGGAATGATAGGCCAAAGTTTTGTTTGGAGTGTTAGGTATGAAATGTTTTGTTCCGTTTGGAATGATAGGCCAATGTATTGTTTAGAGTGTGAGGTATCAATGGTTTTATTTCGTTTGGAATGATAGGCCAATGTATTGTTTAGAGTGTGAGGTATCAATGGTTTTATTTCGTTTGGAATGATAGGCCAAAGTTTTGTTTGGAGTGTTAGGTATGAAATGTTTTGTTCCGTTTGGAATGATAGGCCAGTGTATTGTTTAGAGTGTGAGTTATAAACGATTTTGTTTTATTTAGAGTGGTATGCCAGTGTATTGTTTGAAGTATGAGGTATCAACAATCCTATTTTGTCTGGAGTAATAGGCCAGAATATAGTTGGGAGTTTAAGGTATCAACGATTTTGTTCCGTTTGCACTGATAAGCCAGTGTATTTTTTGGAGTGTGAGGTATGTGCGGTTTTCTTTACTTTCGAGTGATAGGCCAGTTTATTGTTTGAAGTGTCAGATGTTAACGGTTTTGTTTTGTTTGGATTAACAGGCCAGTGTATTCTTTGGATTTTGAGGTATCAGTAATCCTGTTCCGTTTGGAATGTTACGCCAGTGTATTGTTTGGAATGTGAAGTATCAGTGGTTTTGTTTCATTTACAAAAATAGGCCAATTTTTTTGGACTGAGAGGTAT
The DNA here is from genome assembly GCF_004210375.1 of Tachypleus tridentatus. Taxonomy (NCBI): domain Eukaryota; kingdom Metazoa; phylum Arthropoda; class Merostomata; order Xiphosura; family Limulidae; genus Tachypleus; species Tachypleus tridentatus. Next base: position 6,698,020 of record NC_134825.1, on the reverse strand, counting down.
CAAAGTTTTGTTTCGTTTGGAATGATAGGCCAGTGTTTAGTGTGAATTGTGAGGTATCAATGTTTGTTTGTTTTTTGAGTGGTAGTGCAGCATAGTGTTTGTTAGTGTAAGGTATCAACGGTTTTTTCGTTTGGAATTATACCCCAAACTATTTTATGGAGTGTGAGATATCAGTGTTTTGTTCCATTTGGAATGATACGCTAGTGTATTGTTTAGAATGTGAGGTATCAACGGTTTTGTTTCGTTTCAAGTGACAGGCCAGTATATTTTTGGTGTGTTAGGTATCAACAATCCATTTCTCTTTGGAGCGATAGGCCAAATTATAGTTTGGAGTGTCAGGTATCAACTGTTTTTTTTTTTTCGTTTGAAATGATAGGCCAGTGAATTGTTTGGAGAATTATGTATCAACGGTTTTATTTCGCTTAGAGTGATAGGTCGGTCTACTATTTTTGTACTTTTGTTGTATTAGGTATCAACAACCCATTTCTCTTTGGAGCGATAGGCCAAATTATAGTTTGGAGTGTGAGATATCAACGGTTTTTTCATTTGGAATGATGGGCCAGTGTATAATTTGAGTGTGAGATATCAACGGTTTTGTTCCATTTGGAGTGATAAGCCAGTGTATTGTTTGGTGAATGAATTATCAACAGTCCTGTTCCGTTTGGAGTGTTATGCCAGTCTATTGTTTGGAATGTTAAGTATCAGTGATTTTGTTTCATTTACAATAATAGGCCAAACTCTTTTTTGGACTGAGAGGTATCAACGTTTTGTTTCGTTTGGAATAATAAACCAAACTGTTTTATGAACTGTGAGATAATAGGGTTTTGTACTGTGAGGTAATAGTATTTTGTACTGTGATATAATAAGGTTTTGTACTGTGAGATAATAGTATTTTGTACTGTGATATATTAGGGTTTTGTACTGTGAGATAATAGAGTATTGCTTATAATGTCAGGTATCAACGGTTTTGTTTCGTTTAGAGTGATAGGCCAGTGTATTTCTGGAGTATTAGGTACCAAAAAAATCCTTTTCCATTTGGAGCAATAATCCAGATTATAGTTTGGAGTGTGAAGTATCAACGGTATTATTTCGTTTACAGTCATAGGTCAGTCTACTATTTGAAGTGTGAGGTATCAACGGTTTTGTTTCGTTTGAAATAATGAGTAAAAGTATTGTTTGAAATGTGAGGTATTTGTTTCGTTTGATATTTTGGGCCAGTGTATTATATGCAATGGTAGGCCAATGTATTGTTTGAAGTGTTACGACACAAGGGTTTTTTTCCATTTCGATTTTAGACCAGTATGTTATTTGCAGTGATAGGCCTTTGTATTGTTTGGAGTGTGAGATATCAACACTTTTCTTTTGTTTAGTGTAATAGGTACTGTACTGTTTCGTGTTTAAGGTATCAACGGTTTTGCTTCGTTTGGAATAATAGGCCAAAGTATTGTTTAGAGTATGAGGTACGAATGGTTTTGTTCCGTTTGGAATGATAGGCCAGTATATTGTTTGGAGTGTTAGGTATCAACAATCGTGTTCCATTTGGAGTTTTAGGCCAGAGTATAGTTTGCAATGTGAGGTATGAAAGGTTTTGTTTTGTTTGGGTGATAAGCCATTGTATTGTTTGGAATAATATGCCAGTGTATTGTTTGGAGTGTGAGGTATCAACAGTTTTTTTCGTTTGGAGTGTTAGGCTAGTGTATTGTTTTGAGTGTGAGGTGTGAACGGTTTTGTTTCGTTTTGAGTGATTATCCTGTGTATTGTTTAGATAGTGAGGGATGAATGGTTTTCTCCTTTTGGAAAGATACATCAGTGTATTGTTTAGAGTGTGATGTATCAATAGTTTTTCATTTAGAGTGATAGCCCAGTGTATTGTTTAGAGTGTGATGTATCAACGGTTTTTCATTTAGAGTGATAGCCCAGTGTATTGTTTAGAGTGTGATGTATCAACGGTTTTTCATTTAGAGTGATAGCCCAGTGTATTGTTTAGAGTGTGATGTATCAACGGTTTTTCATTTAGAGTGATAGCCCAGTGTATTGTTTAGAGTGTGATGTATCAACGGTTTTTCATTTAGAGTGATAGCCCAGTGTATTTTTTACAGTGTGCAGTATGAACAGTCCAATTCCATTTAGAGTGAGAGACCTGTGTAGTGTATAAAGTGTGAGGTATCAACAAATCTTTTCCGTTTCGAATGATAATCCAGTGTATTGTTTTGTGGTTTTAGATATCAATGGTTTTGTTTGTTTGGAATAATAGGATAAAGTATTGTTTGGAGTATGAAATATCCATGGTTTTGTTCCATTTGGAATGATAGACTAGTGTATTATTTGCAGTTGTAGACCAGTGTATTGTTTAGAGTATGAGGTATCAACGGTTTTGTTTCATTTAGAGTGATAGGCCTTTGTATTGCTTGGAATGTGAGGTATCAACAGTCCTGTTCTTTTTGGAGTGTTAGACTAGTTTATTGTTTGGAGTGTGAGGTATCAACGGTTTTGTTTCGTTCAGAGTGATATTTCAGTATATTGTTTGGGGTGTGTCGTATGAGCAGTCCTGTTCCGTTTGGAGTTATAGGCCAGTTTATTATTTGAAGTGTGAGGTATCAACGGTTTTAATTTGATTTGAGTAATAGGCTAGTGTAGTGTTTGGATTGTGAGGCATCAACAGTTTTGTTTCGTTTTAAATGATAGACCAGTGTATTATTTGGAGTGTGAGGTATCAACGGTTTTGTTTCATTTGGAGTGATAGGCCAGTGTATTGTTTGGAGTATGATGTATCAAAAATTTTATTTCGTTTCGAGTGATAAGTCAGTGTACTGATTAGAGTGATAGGCTAATATATTTCTGGAGTGTGTGGTATTAACCGATTTGTTTGCTTTTGAGTGATAGGCCAGTGTATTGTTTGGAGTGTGAGGTATCAATGGTTTTGTTCCGTTTGGAGAGATAGGCTAGTGTATTTTAAAAGTGTGAGGTATCAACGGTTTTATTTCGTTTGGAGTGATAGGCCAGTGTATTTTTTGGAGTGTGAGGTATCAATCGTTTTCTTTCGTTTGGAGTGTATTGTTTGGAGTATGAGGTATCAACGGTTTTCTTTCGTTTGGAGTGATTGCACAGTGTATTGTTTGGAGTGTGAGGTTTTAACAGTTTTTTTTCGGTTGTAGTAACAGACCAGATTATTATTTAGAGTGTGAGATATTAATGGTTTTGGGTAGTTTGGAACAATAGGCCATAATATTGTTTGGAGTGTCAGATATAAGTGTTTTGTTCCGTTTGGAGAGATAGGCTAGTGTATTTTAAAAGTGTGAGGTATCAATCGTTTTCTTTCGTTTGGAGTGATATGCCAAAGTATTTTTTGGAGTGTGATGTATCAACTGTTTTCTTTCGTTTGGAATAATAGACTAAAGTATTGTTTATCGTGTGAGGTATTAATAGTCCTGTTCCATTTGGAGTGATAGTCCAATGTTTTGTTTGGAGTGTGAGGTATCTATGGATTATTTTCGTTTGGAGTGATAGCCCCGTGTATTGTTTGAATAGTGAGGTTTTAAAAGGTATTATTCGAAGTGGAACCATACCTTTGTGTGGTAAATGGAGTGTGCGATATCAACGGTTTTGTTCCGTTTGAAGTGTTACGCCAGTGTATTTATTGGAATATGAGGTATCAACAGTTTTGTTTTCTTTGGAGTGATGGGCCAATGTATTGTTTAGAGTGTGAGGCATCAACAATCCTGTTCTGTTTGGAATAATAGGCCAAAGTTTTGCTTGGAGTATAAGATATCAGCTATATTGTTTCGTTTGGAGTGATATCCCCGTCTATTTATGTCGTGCGCGGTATAAACAGTGCCGTTCCATTTGTAATGATAGGCCAGAGTATTGTTTTGAGTGTGAGGTATCAACGGTTTCCCCATCCCCCCAAAAAATAAAAAACGAACAAACTATTGATGTTGTCTTCTCGTCCTTTATCATTCTCATGTTAAGAGACAAAAATTCATGTTCTCGTTTTTTATGACACAAGGTACTTCTTCTTCTGGCTCATAGACTAGTATAGAAGACAGTTTACTCTGTGGCTATGTCCGATACTGAGTAGTATAGAAGATAGTTTACTCTGTGGCTATGTCCGATACTGAGTAGTATAGAAGACAGTTTACTCTGTGTCTATGTCTGATACTGAGTAGTATAGAAGACAGTTTACTCTGTAGCTATGTCTGATACTGAGTAGTATAGAAGATAGTTTACTCTGTGGCTATGTCCGATACTGAGTAGTATAGAAGACAGTTTACTCTGTGTCTATATCTGATACTGAGTAGTATAGAAGACAGTTTACTCTGTGTCTATGTCTGATACTGAGTAGTATAGAAGATAGTTTACTCTGTGGCTATGTCCGATACTGAGTAGTATAGAAGACAGTTTACTCTGTGGCTATGTCCGATACTGAGTAGTATAGAAGACAGTTTACTCTGTGGCTATGTCCGATACTGAGTAGTATAGAAGACAGTTTACTCTGTGGCTATGTCCGATACTGAGTAGTATAGAAGACAGTTTACTATGTGGCTATGTCCGATACTGAGTAGTATAGAAGATAGTTTACTCTGTGGCTATGCCTGATACTGAGTAGTATAGAAGATAGTTTACTCTGTGGCTATGTCCGATACTGAGTAGTATAGAAGACAGTTTACTCTGTGGCTATGTCCGATACTGAGTAGTATAGAAGACAGTTTACTCTGTGGCTATGTCCGATACTGAGTAGTATAGAAGACAGTTTACTTTGTGGCTATGTCCGATACTGAGTAGTATAGAAGACAGTTTACTCTGTGGCTATGTCCGATACTGAGTAGTATGGAAGACAGTTTACTCTGTGGCTATGTCCGATACTGAGTAGTATAGAAGACAGTTTACTCTGTGGCTATATCCGATACTGAGTAGTATAAAAGACAGTTTACTCTGTGGCTATGTCTGATACTGAGTAGTATAGAAGATAGTTTACTCTGTGGCTACGTCCGATACTGAGTAGTATAGAAGACAGTTTACTCTGTGGCTACGTCCGATACTGAGTAGTATAGAAGATAGTTTACTCTGTGGCTATGTCTGATACTGAGTAGTATAGAAGATAGTTTACTCTGTGGCTATGTCTGATACTGAGTAGTATAGAAGACAGTTTACTCTGTGGCTATGTCCGATACTGAGTAGTATAGAAGACAGTTTACTCTGTGGCTATGTCCGATACTGAGTAGTATAGAAGACAGTTTACTCTGTGGCTATGTCCGATACTGAGTAGTATAGAAGACAGTTTACTCTGTGGCTATGTCCGATACTGAGTAGTATAGAAGACAGTTTACTCTGTGGCTATGTCTGAAACTGTTTTAATACGTCCGTATTAAACATAGAGATTGTATCATTATCATAGAACAGAATGATGAAGAAACCTCGAACACAATCTACCTGGTAAATAAAACTAGTGCTTTCCTAAATTAGTTATGTACTGGTATCGAATACTTTTCATCTTTTCATCCCAGGATTATACCGTTACTAGTTTTAGCATTTCAAATGCTTTTCTTATTTTTAGTTTGTATAGAAAATGTTCTTACAATTCCCGCAGTTTCATATATTTTGTATCAATAATATTTTCATGAAGTAATTTGTTCGCGTAAGAAACCATCTTACAAGTATTATCTTTTGGATAAACTTGTGATGTATAACGTTATGATGTATAAAGTTATGATGTATACATTATGATGTATAACGTTATGGTGTATAACGTTATAATGTATAACGTTATAATGTATACACTTATGATGTATAACGTTATAATGTATACACTTATTATGTATAACGTTATAATGTATACACTTATGATGTACAACGTTATGATGTATAACGTTATGGTGTATACACTTATGATGTATAACGTTATGGTGTATAACGTTATAATGTATAACGTTATAATGTATACACTTATGATGTATAACGTTATAATGTATACACTTATTATGTATAACGTTATAATGTATACACTTATGATGTATAACGTTATAATGTATACACTTATGATGTATAACGTTATGGTGTATACACTTATGATGTATAACGTTATAATGTATACACTTATGATGTACAACGTTATGGTGTATACACTTATGATGTATAACGTTATGATGTATAACGCTGTGTTTTCTGTTCCTGCCAATATAATAACGAATATTACAAAAAGAAAAAAAAGAAAAATAACGAGTACAATTACCATATATAGAAATACATTATATTAATATATAAAAACAGCATATTAGCAGGTGTTGATGGAAATAGGTATACAACCCATTGAAGGAAGTAAGTTCTCCTCATTAAATCTTATTGTCTTTAAATATATTGTACAATTTAACAACAATTCCTACTGGGAATGTAATTCTCTCTTTAAAAATAAAAAAAAATATTAGCATTACTTAACAATATATTATTTCAAATATCACACAAACATACCTTTACTCAATTAACAGTAACTATTGTTTGAAGTATCACATAAACATACCTTTACTTAACTAACAGTAACTATTGTTTGAAGTATCACATAAACATACCTTTACTTAACTAACAGTAACTATTGTTTGAAGTATCACATAAATATACCTTTACTTAACTAACAGTAACTATTGTTTGAAGTATCACATAAACATACCTTTACTTAACTAACAGTAACTATTGTTTGAAGTATCACACAAACATACCTTTACTTAACTAACAGTAACTATTGTTTGAAGTATCACACAAACATACCTTTACTTAACTAACAGTAACTATTGTTTGAAGTATCACATAAACATACCTTCACTTAACTAACAGTAACTATTGGTTGAAGTATCACATAAACATACCTTCACTTAATTAACAGTAACTATTGTTTGAAGTATCACATAAACGTACCTTCACTTAACTAACAGTAACTATTGGTTGAAGTGTCATACAAACATACCTTTACTTAACCAACAGTAACTATTGTTTGTAGTATCACACAAACATACCTTTACTTAACTGACAGTAACTATTGTTTAGTGTATCTCACAAACATACCTTTACTTAATTAACAGTAACTATTGGTTGAAGTATCACATAAACATACCTTTACTTAACTAACAGCTATTGGTTGAAGTATCACATAAAGATACCTTTACTTGACTAACAGTAACTATTGTTTAAAGTATCACATAAAGATACCTTCACTTAACTAACAGTAACTATTGTTTGAAATATTACACAAACATACCTTTACTTAACTAACAGTAACTATTGTTTGAAGTATCACACAAACATACCTTTACTTAACTAACAGTAACTATTGGTTGAAGTGTCACACAAACATACCTTTACTTAACTAACAGTAATTATGTTCTTTGAAATACTATACAAACGTAAATACCCGTGCATAATTAAGAGTAGCTGTTCCATGAAGTATAATATATACACCTGTACTTAACTATGAGCAGCGCTTTGGTGAAGTGTAACATAAACACCTTTACTTAGCTGACAGTAACTGTTGTTTGAATTAGAACATAAGCAATTCCTAACGTGGAAGTAAAGGGGTATGTGTGTGTTTGTGTTTTCTTATAGCAAAGCCACATCGGGTAATCTGCTTAGTCCATTGAGGAAGTAAAGAGATATGATGAGGTGTATTTTATAATTTGTTTGTACTAAGCCTAACTGAAGTTGTTGAAACCTATTATTCTTACAAAAATGCAAGGCTAAGGTGATATTTTAGGGTTTGTACTGTTTTACAATTTATCGTTACGAGACAATTTGATGTTTATTCACGTTGATTAATAGGAAACCTAATTTTTAAACATAAAGTCGTTGTTAATAACATTTATTGAATATAATGTGTATTTCGAAGTAAGAAAAGTAACGTAACATACCAATTAATATTCCTTGTGTTTAGTTTTTCTTCTGTGTTTTGATAAAATGTCATGTTAAGAAAGTTCATTAATATACATCACAAAGTACCTCAAGAAATACTTTTAAACAGTATTAAGTACAAGATGACACGAGCACATAACACATAAAAATGGAAACTTTCGACATTTAAGCCATAAGAACCTTCAAAAATGTAATCTTTCTACCTCCAATTTTTTGGAATTGGATATCTTGTGAGGGTTCCCAAAGAAAAGAAGCACAAATATTAGATGAAGTGAGAACTTTATTTCATACATATAGATGCATTTCTTGAGTAAGGAAGTTAACAGAAGTTGCTTTCTTACACATTGCTCGAAATGATTTTCCATTTTCCAAAGTATGCATACAATTCAGATTTTCCCAGGCTCAAATTGTATTTTGAATATTTTTGGTTTTGTTGTAGGCAAAGTTTAGTTTTAGCAGAAATTCCTTAGTTCGCTCTTTGTATTGAATGTGTACTGGTGATGTTTTTATTAAAGAAGGAAATGTTTGTAACGAAATATCTTAACTGAAGATTGGGAATTTACAAAAAGTGAGATGTTTTTGGAAGATTGATACAAACAAAACGGAAAAGAATGCAGCACAGATCACTTGTCAGATACTAAAAAAAATGTGTGTTCTTCCCTGAATCTCCATATCATATTTGACGTCTGTATCGATAAATATGATCAAAAAAGTGTATTCACTGCTGAGAAAAACATCTCTTTGGCTTTGAATAAATATACCACCTTGAAGAATCAGAAAATTCGATTATTTGTTCCAAGAATACAATGTGGAAACGTTTTGTTCTCACCCAGTCTCACAAGAACTTGATATCTTTATTGCGTAAAATATTAATGAACAGTTTGCTTTTATTCACTACGTATATGATGTTAGAAGAAGGGCGACATTTTTGAAAAAGTTTGACAGTCGTATTGTGTTCTCTTTCAGTTGGATGATTTATTTAAATAAACATTTTTTCTTTAGTTTCCCATCTTACAAAGCTACTTTTTAAAGAAAAAAATTAGGCTTTATAAATTCAATAGTACAAGAAATGTTTAATTTGATAGCTTCTACGACAATTTATACCTTGGATAACAAATGGTATGGTAGAGGTAAGGTTTAATTTAATAGGTTCAACGATAATTTTAGAACTGGAATAATAAATATTATAGTACAGGTAAGGTTTAATGTGGTAGGTTCAACGACAATTTAAAGCTTGGGATAACAAATAGTATGGTAAAGGTAAGGTTTAATTTAATAGGTTCAACGATAATTTTAGAACTGGAATAATAAATATTATAGTACAAGTAAGGTTTAATGTGGTAGGTTCAACGACAGTTTAACGCTTGGGACAACAAATAGTATGGTAAAGGTAAGGTTTAATTTAATACGTTCAACGATAATTTTAGAACTGGAATAATAAATATTATAGTACAAGTAAGGTTTAATGTGGTAGGTTCAACGACAGTTTAACGCTTGGGATAACAAATAGTATGGTAAAGGTAAGGTTTAATTGAATATGTTCAACGACGATTTTAGGATAGGGCTAACTTTATTGATTTCTACAACAATTACTTCATGAAAAAATGTCTTGTGAATCTAGGGCAAGGTTCCCAAACTCTTTAGTTCGAGGCCTAAAGACTCTGGCTACGTATCACCACTAATTGTTTGATAGAGATTTCAAAACGTAGTCACTCTGAAGTATCTTACATTCATTTCCTTATTTGTTTTACAAATCAATCATAAACAACGTTGCTTAATCTATTTACTACAATTAATACAGTCTTGCCGAAAAATATTGCTTTATCTGGTGTGAAGAAAGTTAGAAAAAAAATATTTTTATGTGTTCCGTATGATGGAAGTTGTATAGGGAAACGTGGTCCCCCTGAAGTTGTATAGGGAATATTTCTACGTGTTCTGTGGTACCCTGAAGTTGTATAGGGAATATTTCTACGTGGTCCCCCTGAAGTTGAGTAGAGACTAATATTTTTACGTGTTCTGTGGTCCCCGTGAAGTTGAATAGAGAATATTTGTACGTGTTTTGCGGTCCCCTGAAGTTGAATAGAGAATATTTATACGTGTTCTGTGGTCCCCGTGAAGTTGAATAGAAAATATTTCTACGTGTTCTGTTGTACCCTGAAGTTGAATAGAGAATATTTCTACGTGTTCTGTGGTCCCCTGAAGTTGAATAGAGAATGTTTCTACGTGTTTTGCGGTCCCCTGAAGTTGAATAGAGAATGTTTCTACGTGTTCTGTGGTCCCCGTGAAGTTGAATAGAGAATATTTGTACGTGTTCTGTGGTCCCCTGAAGTTGAATAGAGAATATTTATACGTGTTCTGTGGTACCCTGAAGTTGAATAGAGAATATTTCTACGTGTTTTGTGGTCCCCTGAAGTTGAATAGAGAATGTTTCTACGTGTTCTGTGGTCCCCGTAAAGTTGAATAGAGAATATTTCTACGTGTTCTGTGGTCCCCTGAAGTTGAATAGAGAATATTTCTACGTGTTCTGTGGTCCCCTGAAGTTGAATAGAGAATATTTCTACGTGTTCTGTGGTCCCCTGAAGTTGAATAGAGAATATTTCTACGTGTTCTGTGGTCCCCTGAAGTTGAATAGAGAATATTTATACGTGTTCTGTGGTCCCCGTGAAGTTGAATAGAAAATATTTCTACGTGTTCTGTGGTACCCTGAAGTTGAATAGAGAATATTTCTACGTGTTTTGTGGTCCCCTGAAGTTGAATAGAGAATGTTTCTACGTGTTCTGTGGTCCCCGTAAAGTTGAATAGAGAATATTTCTACGTGTTCTGTGGTCCCCTGAAGTTGAATAGAGAATATTTCTACGTGTTCTGTGGTCCCCTGAAGTTGAATAGAGAATATTTCTACGTGTTCTGTGGTCCCCTGAAGTTGAATAGAGAATATTTCTACGTGTTTTGTGGTCCCCGTGAAGTTGAATAGAGAATGTTTCCACATATTTTGTGGTCCCACTGAAAGAATATGCAGGATATTTGTTTGTGTAACGTCATGTTTTCTCATATCAAAATACATGATACGGTATAGAGAAGGACGACGGCAGTTGTTTGACTTACTAACACCAGAGGACTCCTAGTGTTGAGAAAAAGATTAAAAGGGAAGATCGACACTTGGTCGGCCCGATCAATCTGAGGTTTCACGGTGTGAGGTCGTTTATAGTTAATGTTCGAGAAAAAAATGATGAGAAGTGGTGGAAAAAAAGAACTTTGTGAACACGTGGTGTTTAATGTGCCCATATTTTATAATGATGATGAGTCTCAACTTTCATTAAATATTGACGACGCTATAACTCACCCGTATTGTTAAAGGTCTTCGAAAAATCTCATAGAAATTTTGAAATACGTTGCTATAAGGGTATTCTATAAATTTCAGCGAAAAGTAATTGGAATTTGTTGACAAATAGAGAGAAATAACATTTTCATAAACCTGTTCTAAAATAAAAATATCTAATTTATAAGCAGATTCCTCCCGGAAATGTTCGCCCACTGCGTCATCGACCAACAGCTTCATTGTACGTTAAGGGTGCTTTCTTCACATACATAGTGCGTATCTCAAAGCTTGAAAAAATATGTAACATCGGATTTATTTTAAACAAACAACTTACTTCTGCACGATTTGAAAATAAGTGAACTTAACTACGAAGGTAAACTACTCACAAATACTGTTAAACCGCTCCTTCGAAAAAATAATAATGAATAATATAAAAGGTATCGTAGCCAAGTAACACCCGTATATGCATCATACAAATGTTTACAGAGAAAACTATGTTTGTCAGTTTGATGCAAAAAGAAACACGAATTGTTGTAGCTATCAGATCGTGGCAACTATAAAGGAAAGTGTTCTGTAAGAAAAGTGTGCTATTATAATTAACACATCGAGGTAACACAAAACGAACATGTTTTTGTAAGGAAAGAGAATCTGTTGTAACTATCAGATCGTGGCAACTATAAAGGAAAGTGTTCTGTAAGAAAAGTGTGCTATTATAATTAACACATCGAGGTAACACAAAACGAACATGTTTTTGTAAGGAAAGAGAATCTGTTGTAACTATCAGATCGTGGCAACTATAAAGGAAAGTGTTCTGTAAGAAAAGTGTGCTATTATAATTAACACATCGAGGTAACACAAAACGAACATGTTTTTGTAAGGAAAGAGAATCTGTTGTAACTATCAGATCTATAGACAAACGTCATTTTGCTTATCCTCCAACAAATAAATACTCCTATATAAACTAGTAAGATCACATTAAATGTTAATTATATTTAAACTATTACGTTTGTCGATTTTTTCCGCAAAGCTGGACAATAGGCTAACTGTGCTATTTATTGGGTTGGTTACTTAAAATATGTTTAGAAAACTACAACGTACAAGCCTACTAAGGTGTATCTTTAGTGTTACTTCTTTATTTAAAATACAACGTAGAAGCCCACTAAGGTGTATCTTTAGTGTTACTTTTTTATTTAAAATACAACGTACAAACCTACTAAGGTGTATCTTTAGTGTTACTTCTTTATTTAAGAAAAAACGCACAAACCTACTTAGGTGTATCTGTAGTGTTACTTCTTTATTTAAAATACAACGTCCAAGCCTACTCAGGTGTATCTTTAGTGTTACTTCTTTATTTAAAATACAACGTACAAGTCTGCTACGGTGTATCTTTAGTGATACTTTTTTATTTCAAATACAATGTACAAGTCTGCTACGGTGTTTTTTTTATTGTTACGTCTTTATTTAAATTACAATGTTAAGCCTACCAAGGTGTACCTTTAGTGTTACTTTATTGGTTGTTTGTTTGTTTGTTTGTTTTTTGGAATTTCGCACAAAGCTACTCGAGGGCTATCTGTGCTAGCCGTCCCTAATTTAGCAGTGTAAGACTAGAGGGAAGGCAGCTAGTCATCACCATCCACCGCCAACTCTTGGGCTACTCTTTTACCAACGAATAGTGGGATTGACCGTCACATTTTACGCCCCCACGGCTGGGAGGGCGAGCATGTTTAGCGCGACGCGGGCGCGAACCCGCGACCCTCGGATTACGAGTCGCACGCCGTACGCGCTTGGCCATGCCAGGCCTGTTACTTTATTAAAAATACAACGTGTAGGTCTGCTGTGGTGCACCTTTGTTAGTTTTCTGTTGAAATACAGGTAAGTCAAGTTTCAAGTATATCAAGAATGTAAATGAATCATAGTTTATGTTTATATATATATATCTATGTAGCAAAAATTACTAGGCGTTATTATAAATGTACGTAATTTCACTTTAGTTGAAACTCGTACTAAAAAGGTGATAACTATAAGAAACAAAATTTAAAGTTGGATAGTGTTTGGTTAGGCACGAAGCTACATTGTGGAATGTATCTGGTAGGTCCACCACAAGGATCGAAATCAGGTTTCTAGTGTTGTAAGTCCGCTCACATACCTTTGTGCGTTAATTATGAATAAAGGAAATACGAATCTGACCGTTGTGCTTGTCATTTGCGTTTTTGTCATCTAATTATTCTTCTATGTAATAATACCCCAAAACTAAAAACAGAATATCAAAAGAGGCCATATTACTAGCCTTTAATAGTTCCGACTGATCTACACGTCTAAACAATAACCTTTACTAAATCTTACACAAAACATGCATTTCGTGTTTCACTTTCTCCACAAAAGAGCGGGCGTTATAAATTACCTAAAGAAATGTAGCTTCTTTTACGTTTTCTAAAATTTACTATAAATTGGTTATCTTTCATTTGCGCGACTAACTTGTTCTCTCGTAGAGAATTTCTATGAATCGTTCGTTGTACTGCGAAAATGTTCAGATATTCTTAATCAACATCCTTGTGGTGAAACACATACCATTGTGAACGTCTTTCAGACATTCCTGGAACACTGTAATTTTTATCGCGACGAAGAAGAAACATGGCCCAGGTTGTAAGCCATTTTGAAATACTGGCGGTGCTTTGAACAAGGAGATATGCATGTTAGATTGTTAGACAATTATCCATGTGCAGTGTCAATAATGGAGTTGCTATAACCGAAACGTAATTACGCTAAGATTCAGAAAGCAATGGATGTGTTTTTGAGCGATAAATATTTTCTGAAATCCAATGGAGATATTGTTTGTTCAGAGCGATGACGTAAACTGAAAAGGTGCGCGCGTTGTGAAATTTTTGTTCTTGTAACTTTTTCTTTATATGAATTTGTTTGTAGATAATATAAAATATTAAAATTATTCTAACCACATCTCGCGGCATTTGTTTGTAGATAATATAAACTCGCGGCATTTGTTTGTAGATAATATAAACTATTAAAATTATTCTAACCACATCTCGCGGCATTTGTTTGTAGATAATATAAACTATTAAAATTATTCTAACCACATCTCGCGGCATTTGTTTGTAGATAATATAAACTATTAAAATTATTCTAACCACATCTCGCGGCATTAATGATTAGCATCTTTCATCACAGGTTCTACGTTCCCACCTCTTACTCAGTTTTAGTTTCCTTTTAATTTAGCCTTGTTTATCTATGAACTATTTAGCAGTGGAAGTACAGATACTAAAACACAAAAGTAATTACGTTGACTATCCCACCTTGACTCTATTAAAACATTAATTGTTCATTGTATTCACAAAGGTCTGCATTACTTTGTGTGAAATATATCTTCTAGTATTCTTTCTTTTCTGTAAATAAGCTGAAATAATCCAGAGGTTCAGAGGACAGACTTCAATATAATCATCAGTAATTTCTCTAATACTAGTTAATAATTTGGCAAACTTAATTACTATACTTTAATGTATTTTCAGAACTTGTAAGCTTGTGAAGGCAAACAACCATTTATTAAAGGTATTGATGGCACCATCATCTTGGCAACTAACAACCTGTCAAAGATAAAGTGTTGAATGTGGCATCACCTTGACAACTAACAGTCTGTTAAAGATAAGGTATTGAATGTGACACTACCTTGGCAAATAACAACCTGTTAAAGATAAGGTGTTAAATGTGCCATAATCTAGGCAACAAGTAACCTGTTAAAGGTAAGGCGTTAAATGTGCCATCTTCTTGGCAACAACCTGTTAAAGATAAGGTTTTAAATTTGCCATCATTTTAGCAACAAACAACCTGTTAAAGGTAAGGTGTTAAATGCGCCATCATTTAGGTAACAAACAACCTATTAAAGATAAGTTGTTAAATGTGCCATCATCTTGGCACCAAAAACCTGTTAAAGGTAAGGTCTTGAATCTGGCATCATCTTGGCAGCTGATGGTCTGTTAATTAAAGATGAAGACCACCTTATCAGTCAACTATTTTAGAAGAGCGGAATTTGAAACATATGGATAAAAAAGTTCTTTACATAAATAATAAATAAGTAATAAGACTTGAATCACTAATGGTGAAAGCTTGTCTGTATCTAAGCTTCTAACTAATAGCACACTTTCATTTACATCATAAACTTTCTTTCCATTGAATGCACTGCTGCTGTCATTCCTACTTAGGTTTCTTTATTTTGTCAAATTTAAACACAGTTTAGCTTTTCTTTAACTCGATGGAAATACAAACGGTGCAACTTAGCAGGATATATAGGTCTGTGTGTGTATATGGACAAAAATATACATAAAAGTGAAATAGGAAAAAAAAACGTTTATGATGCTTTCACCATAAAAACCGATTAAACCAAAATTATGCTCCATTAACTTCGTCTTCAATTTCACTGTAATGTCGTAAGTGATTTGTTTCTGCCTTGAGATGATTCGTGCCTGCTTTAATACATATCTCCTCATACATGAAAAGTAGAAAATAACTTGAAATATAAATTATAATTCAGCTTTTTTTTTTTTACTTTCTTTATACCAAATAATTCTTGATGTAGGAATATGAATCTTAACATATGAATAATATATGTGTGTATTTTCTCTATTAGAAAACACGACGACTACATCAATGACTTCAATAGAAGTTTCCCAATCAGGTATATACATGTAACTCGACATAATTTCAAGTTCATTAAACATATGATAAACACTATATTTGTGGAAGCTTTTAATTGAGAATTTTCTGGTAGGAATGAAAATGGAAACTATTATCCAACGATATCTCTGAGGTTTACAATACATCATTAAACACAATATCTTTTTCTTATCTTTACACATGTGAGAATCCTACCTATATATTATATCTATACAATATATACACTCTTGTGCAAATTAATTGAAACAAATGGTCATTTTACAATATTTTCGGCATGGCGGCCGATGTAGGCTCGCTGGATCCGCTGATTTCCTTTAACATTTTTTTCACACGTACGGCGTCATTAGCAGTACGGTCGATCTATTTTTAGGATATATGACGAAATTTTGAGGAATATTACGTCATTAGAAATTGCGTTAGATGAGCAAGGAAACCTGTCAAAAAACAACTTTTCACCAACTCAATGAAGAAAAAACGGTATCAATGGGGTCTGAAATACAAAAACTGGACGCAAGAACAATGGAGGAAGGTGTTATTCAGTGATGAGACTCATTTCTTCGTACAGGGTCAAAGAAGTCTGCATATTCTCAGATCTCCAGATCAGAAACTTCGAGAATCTAACATCAATCAGTTTGTAAAACATCCCTTGAAGAAGATGATTTGGGGCTTTTTCACTTACTATGGCGTCGGAGGCTGACATATCGTAGAAGGTATGATGCGAGGACCATAGTACATCGAGGTTTTGCAGAGAAGAGTCGTTCCGGAATTAAAAAAGAGATTTCCAGATGGATCTGGCATTTTTCAACAAGATCTGGCTCCATGCCAGAACATGTGAACAATTTTATGGCTACAACGCGAATAAAGGTGCTGGACTGGCCTGGAAACTCTCCGGACTTAAATCCTATTGAAAATCTTTGGGTGATTTGTAAAGAAAGACTTCGGCGAAAAGACTGTCCTACGAAAGATAAGCTAATTGAGGCTATAATTGAGGTGTGGTACCGCGATCCAAAAATTAGTAAATATTGCAGTCAACTCGTGGACTTGATGCCAAAGCGGATTAATGATCTTCTGAAAAATAAAGGTGGTCATATCATGTATTAATTTGTGAGTAATTTTTGGTTTGTCAGAAATAAAACGTAATCAATTGAAAAAAATCGTAATTCAATTAATTTGCACAAGGGTGTGTGTATATATGTAAATATAATTCTTCTACTGATTATGATTATGATAATTACACAATTATAAAGTGGCTTCTTCATAATTAGTGTATAATTATCAAAACAAACTAATCAACAACAAGGTTCACGTAATCATCTACACTGATAAACATGGCAACTAGATCGAGACGATGTTAATTATCTACATTACACACCGTAACAATGAGATAAAGACTGAGTTGATCATCTACATTACACACCGTAACAATGAGATAAACACTGAGTTTATTATCTACACTACACACCGTAACAATGAGATAAAGACTGAGTTGATCATCTACATTACACACCGTGACAATGAGATAAAGACTGAGTTGATCATCTACATTACACACCGTGACAATGAGATAAACACTGAGTTGATCATCTACACTACACACCGTAACAATGAGATAAAGACTGAGTTGATCATCTATATTACACACCGTAACAATGAGATAAACACTGAGTTTATTATCTACACTACACACCGTAACAATGAGATAAACACTGAGTTGATCATCTACACTACACACCGTGACAATGAGATAAAGACTGAGTTGATCATCTACATTACACACCATAACAATGAGATAAACACTGAGTTTATTATCTACATTACACACCGTAACAATGAGATAAAGACTGAGTTGATCATCTACATTACACACCGTAACAATGAGATAAAGACTGAGTTGATCATCTACACTACACACCGTAACAATGAGATAAAGACTGAGTTGATCATCTACACTACACACCGTAACAATGAGATAAAGACTGAGTTGATCATCTACATTACACACCGTAACAATGAGATAAAGACTGAGTTGATCATCTACATTACACACCGTAACAATGAGATAAAGACTGAGTTGATCATCTACACTACACACCGTAACAATGAGATAAACACTGAGTTGATCATCTACAGTACACACCGTGACAATGAGATAAACACTGAGTTGATCATCTACAGTACACACCGTAACAATGAGATAAACACTGAGTTGATCATCTACACTACACACCGTAACAATGAGATAAACACTGAGTTGATCATCTACACTACACACCGTAACAATGAGATAAACACTGAGTTGATCATCTACACTACACACCGTAACAATGAGATAAACACTGAGTTGATCATCTACACTACACACCGTAACAATGAGATAAACACTGAGTTGATCATCTACACTACACACCGTAACAATGAGATAAACACTGAGTTGATCATCTACACTACACACCGTAACAATGAGATAAAGACTGAGTTGATCATCTACACTATACACCGTAACAATGAGATAAAGACTGAGTTGATCATCTACATTACACACCGTAACAATGAGATAAAGACTGAGTTGATCATCTACACTACACACCGTAACAATGAGATAAAGACTGAGTTGATCATCTACACTACACACCGTAACAATGAGATAAAGACTGAGTTGATCATCTACACTACACACCGTAACAATGAGATAAACACTGAGTTGATCATCTACACTACACACCGTAACAATGAGATAAACACTGAGTTGATCATCTACACTACACACCGTAACAATGAGATAAACACTGAGTTGATCATCTACACTACACACCGTAACAATGAGATAAACACTGAGTTGATCATCTACACTATACACCGTAACAATGAGATAAACACTGAGTTGATCATCTACACTACACACCGTAACAATGAGATAAACACTGAGTTGATTATCTACACTACACACCGTAACAATGAGATAAACACTGAGTTGATCATCTACATTACACACCGTAACAATGAGATAAAGACTGAGTTGATCATCTACATTACACACCGTGACAATGAGATAAAGACTGAGTTGATCATCTACATTACACACCATAACAATGAGATAAACACTGAGTTTATTATCTACACTACACACCGTAACAATGAGATAAAGACTGAGTTGATCATCTACATTACACACCGTAACAATGAGATAAACACTGAGTTGATTATCTACATTACACACCGTGACAATGAGATAAACACTGAGTTGATCATCTACATTACACACCGTGACAATGAGATAAAGACTGAGTTGATCATCTACATTACACACCGTAACAATGAGATAAACACTGAGTTGATCATCTACACTACACACCGTAACAATGAGATAAACACTGAGTTGATCATCTACACTATACACCGTAACAATGAGATAAAGACTGAGTTGATCATCTACATTACACACCGTAACAATGAGATAAAGACTGAGTTGATCATCTACATTACACACCGTGACAATGAGATAAACACTGAGTTGATCATCTACAGTACACACCGTAACAATGAGATAAACACTGAGTTGATCATCTACACTACACACCGTAACAATGAGATAAACACTGAGTTGATCATCTACACTACACACCGTAACAATGAGATAAACACTGAGTTGATCATCTACATTACACACCGTGACAATGAGATAAACACTGAGTTGATCATCTACACTACACACCGTAACAATGAGATAAACACTGAGTTGATCATCTACACTACACACTGTAACAATGAGATAAACACTGAGTTGATCATCTACACTACACATCGTAACAATGAGATAAACACTGAGTTGATCATCTACACTACACACCGTAACAATGAGATAAACACTGAGTTGATCATCTACACTACACACCGTAACAATGAGATAAACACTGAGTTGATCATCTACACTACACACTGTAACAATGAGATAAACACTGAGTTGATCATCTACACTACACATCGTAACAATGAGATAAACACTGAGTTGATCATCTACACTACACACCGTAACAATAAGATAAACACTGAGTTGATTATCTACACTACACACCGTAATAATGAGATAAACACTGAGTTGATCATCTACACTACACACTGTAACAATGAGATAAACACTGAGTTGATCATCTACACTACACACCGTAACAATGTACTTTGGGGTCATGGGTGGATAATAAGAGTAACAGTGAAATCTTACTATGTATCTGATATACAAAGTTGCTTGTTGGTGGTGTTTCTTAGCAGCTTTAGTTTCTTTGTTTTCAATTTCGCGCAAAGCTACACCAGGGCTATCTGCACTAACCGCCCCTAATTTCACAGTGTAAGACTACAGGGAAGGTGACTAGTTATCATCACCCACCGTCACATAAGCACAAATCGACAGTTGAAAGGGCGAGCGTGTTTGGTGTGACGGAGAATCGAACCCGCAATCCTCAAATTGTGAGTCTAGTACGCTGACTACCTGGCCATGCCGAGCTTAACAGCTTTAAGAACGGTTTGGTTTGTTTTGAATTTCGCACAAAGCTACTCGAGGGCTATCTGTGCTAGCCGTCCCTAATTTGGCAGTGTAAGACTAGAGGGAAGGTAGCTAGTCATCACCACCCACCCCCAACTATTGGGCTACTCTTTTACCAACGAATAGTGGGATTGACCGTCATATTATAACACCCCCACGGCTGAAAGGGCGAGCATGTTTGGTGCGACTGGGATGCGAATCCGCTACCCTCAGATTACGAGTCGCACGCCTTAACACGCTTGGCCATGCCAGACCTTTAAGAACGGTTAACACAGATAGCTTTGCTGAAACTTCACGGAGAATAGAAATAAATAATCCAAATATCTTATTTCAGGTTATTATTTGAATAAAGTGATTTATTTGTACTTCTCGAATAATCTAGAACATTTTTCGTAGATGTACTTTGTACTTTTGTAGAGACTTAGCAAAGCAAGATATCATCATTTATATGAAAAGGGAAATTTATAATGGTCATAGTAATTAGTGAAACTATTTTTAACCATTACAATATTTTATGAAACTCTTTTGAAAAGCTATTTTTCTAACTTAAGCAGTGAGTAATGAGATATGTAAATGCGTCCGTGAAGGCTATGAACGAACAGTGCTCTTTTATAAAATGCACATAAAGCTAGATGCTTTTTACCGAGATATGTGATTATATATTTATGACAGAACTACGTGTTTAGATGTTTATGACAAAACTATAGCCGTGGGGGCATTATAATGTGATGGTCAATCCCACTATTCGTTGGTAAAAGAGTAGCCAAGAGTTAGCGGTGGGTGGTGATGACTAGCTGCCTTCCCTCTAGTCTTACACTGCTAAATTAGGGACGGCTAGCACAGTTGCCTTCGGGTATCTTTGTGCGAAATTCAAAAACAAACAAACAAACAGACAAAACTATATGTTTTATGTATAGAAAATAAACAAAACTCATTTATTTATGTATAAGCTATGTTTATATAATCAACTTAAATTTTAATATATATTTAAACTACACGACACATATTAGGACTACAAGAGGAAAAAATTGAAAATTTAAAACCCTACAAATGGGGAGCGTAAAAGAAAAGTATAGGAACAAGGCTGGAGATACTCTGTATATTATTTATTAAAGCTACAAATCCATATTCGTATTCGACCAAATGTAATTCTAGGTAACAGGTTATAAGCAGTTTTCTTTTCTTTGTAAATGTGTGTGCTTTTCATGCATTTTGATATGTATACAGCCTAAGCAGAGGTTTTAGTCTTGTTTGAACTGAATGTTTTAAAGTTTAAGATGATTTTTGTTCGAATGTTCGTGTAGGATTTTTTTACAAATTCCTCGCGATTCATATTACGAACCGCTATCCTGGTTCATTTTTCACTTAAGAGTAGACTGCATAATACACAGTATTTATTAGGTTAGGTTATCAGTATCACCGTTTATAAGGTTAATGTATCAATACATGAAACACATCGTTTGTAAAAGTAAGTACATCAAGTGTACAATATATAATAATTTCTAGTGAAAGGATGTAACCATCATCTGCCTTGAAGTCCACATAACGTAACCGTATTTTTTTTTTTCAGTTTTTTCATCTTTATACCGTTTTATACAAATAGCCTGACCGTGATTCCTTAAACTTACCAAACCGAGTCTGCTATTGATTTCTGAACGAGATTTCTGTCGAAACTGATTAGATTTCTAAGTATATACTTAGCATGATTTCTTTCTTTTTGCTTTATTAACTTCCTGTATGTTCTAATCTACTTAACTGTTGTTACACATTATCAAATTACTGTATCTCTCTGTTGACAAATTATTGCGTAAGCACGAAATCTCTGTTAAAATATCGAATTCATTTATTTCATTATTTCAAATTACAACAAGTACTTCATTTAGTTTTCGCTATAGTTAGTTCTCGGTTATCTTGACTTATATGATGTTTCTGGTTTTTCCCTTGATGAATTAATTAATCAAAAAAAAATGTTTAACTGTTGTCCGCCTCAATAGTTTAATCCGACTTACTGAACAAACGTGTATTCTAATGATCTATATTGTCATTAAAAATAACGAGACTTAAGAATGTCATTAAATCTAACAAAACAGTTGTTCGAATTCATTCTATATTGTCTACTGACTCAACCCAATACTGATCCAACCCAACCCTCTACAAATTGTCGAATTATGACATTAGTAACGGTTGGTGATATTTACAACTTGTACGTAACAAAAAAACAAAACAGATTCAAAATACCATTTCAAACTAAAGTCAGATTATGGATGTTAAAGTTTAGAATTACACAAAGAATAGGGTAATTGTTCAAAGTTATATTATACAAAAGGCAGGGTAATTGTTCAAAGTTACATTACACAAAGTCAGAGTAAATTATTCAGTTACATTACACAAAGTCAGAGTAATTATTCAGTTACATTACACAAAGTCAGAGTAATTATTCAGTTACATTATATAAAAGGAAAGGGTAATTGTTTAAAATTACATTACACAAAAGGACAGGGTAAATGTTTAAAGTTACATTACACAAAAGGACAGGTTAATTGATTAAATTCTAATTACAAAATGTTCAGGGTGATTCTTCAGAGCTACATTACACAAAAAAAGGACAGGGTAATTGTTCAGAGTTACATTACACAAAAGGATAGTGTAATTGTTAAAATAGTCATTACACAAAATAAAAGAGTAATTATTCAAAGTTACATTATACAAAGAACAAGGTAATTGTTAAAAGTCTAGTCTCTTTACACAAAAAGAAAGGGTAATTGTTAAAAGTTTTATTACACAAAAGAACACGATAATTGTTAAAAGTTACATTCCATAAAGGGAAAGGGTAATTGTTCCAAGATACAAAACACAAAAGGAAAGGGTGATTTATGAAGTTACATTACACAAAAGAAAAGAATAATTGTTCAAAGTTACATTATACAAAGTGATTGTTCAGAGTTTCACATAAGGACAGGGTAATTGTTCAAAGTTACATTAAACAAAAGGAAAAGGTAATTGTTTAAAGTTACATTACGTACAACAACGGGTTAATTGACTAAAGTCTCATTACACAAAATTCAGGGTAATTGTTCAGAGTTGCATTACACAAAATTACAGGGTAATTCATCAAAGTTACATTGCACAAAAGGACAGGGTAATATAGAAATACAGAAATATAGCATATTATTATTGTCGCGTTTTCGTTTTATTCAAAAGTAATGAAGAAAAACGTTGCGTTTAATTCAGAAGATAAATACATAATTACTTGAAAGGAATATAAAACTGCGTTAAATTTGACATCACAAGTCGGGAGTTGAGGGGGTTGTGAGAAAGGCCGGGGAGAACAGGCTTGGCCGGACGGGAAGTGACTTGACGGGACTTAAATAACGGCTAGTTAGTCAACAGCATGAGGAAGAGACCAAGGCTGTGATTAGGTAATAAGTTCCTGGTTTAACAAATCGATTAAGAAACTTAAGTAGCTGGCTAAAAAAAAAGAATTGTAAATAAGGTATTAGATTAACAATGGGTTGTAACTAACAATGACCTTAATTTTCATATTTTAAATTACTTAAAATTTCTGTTAGGTATTTTACAGAGAAAGGTTCATAGTATCCAACAATACAAGGTAGCAAGTTAGATGTGGAGGGAAACAGGAGTAGCCAGAAAAAACTCATTTTTAGTCTGTTTTTAACCATCTGTATAATGAAAGATACAACATTCGTCCGTCTCATTCTCAGAGTACGTTCCTACGACTGCAGTGGGTCACAGGTCACAATTGACAAGTAATGAGTGGCTTTGAGCGATACCAATGCTAGAATAGTAATACTCAGACTACATTTATCCATAGTTACACAAGCGTGAAACGTCAGAATGTCTTCTTTGGAGTCTAATGAAGGACAGCTCAAAGATCTTTAAACTATGTGATTCTTCGGAGCAATATTCACTCGTCATAAGTAACGTATTTCAACTAACTTTCACTATCTCTGTTACGTATGATGGTTTATTCAGTCAAAATATTAAATATTATTTTAATTCGTACTTACGATCATAGATAAAGATCTAATGATACGTTCAGCTGAAAAGTTAAGATTTAATAATAATGATAAATAATTTATTATTATTGTAATGGTGTGTTAATAATTAATTTCCTTAGCAACTGGCGTGATTTGTTGATTAAATGTGGTACAAATAAGTTACCATGAGAATATCACATTTCCCTTGATCTGGATAAACTTCCTAGCACATTATCTCTCTGATTATCCTAATTCACACATTTCCGAGATAAAGCTAGTCGCTCGAGTTAGGACTTGTACAAACAAAACGAAACGGAATGATCACACTTTGTTGTATGGAACTCTTACATAAGAGCATACCATCACACATTGTTGTATGGAACTCTAACATAAGAACATACCATCACACATTGTTGTATGGAACTCTTACATAAGAACATACCATCACACATTGTTGTATGGAACTCTTACATAAGAACATACCATCACACATTGTTCTATGGAACTCTTACATAAGAACGTACCATCACACATTATTGTATGGAACTCTTACATAAGAACGTACCATCACACATTGTTGTATGGAACTCTTACATAAGAACATACCATCACACTTACATTCATACATCATTGTTGGATTAAAAGGTCGTGGGGTTTAATCATGCGTGGAATGTTTCTGTCGACACTGTCTAGACTGGCTATAGTCCTAGTAAGTTGGGTTTCTTTACATTTGGACATTAATCATTAGCAGAAAGCAAGTCATCGCTTAGGAAGGTACTGGATTAAAACATTTTGAAACAACAGAGCTGGATTTTTTTTTAAATTTCTATGTGATGTAGTGAGACAATATATAATAGTAGTAACGGCCGACTTTTTACTGATGTCACACAATGAAGATGGATTTCCTTTCTTCTTTACCCTAAATTATTTTGCTCCTGCTTGGTTGTATCACTATACATATTTAATTACACTTTCCACTGTTCTTGTCCACCGTACCTTCTTTTAACTATATTGTATTGGTGAAACTGAACAAAAATGCTGACCACTGTCCAAGAATACAGTGTCAACTTTTAATGGAAACCGGTAAACTACTGACCACTGTCCAAGTCACTTGTACCTGTCTTTCACCAAGCTATGTTCTTGGCAAATCATTGATCTCTCTTTCAGTCTACCATTTTTATCTTCAGTTATGTTCTTTCGGTGATAATCTACTCATAACTCAGTCTACCTATGTTTAGTCATGTTCTGTCTATGATAATCCATTGATTTCTGTCTACTCTTCCTGACTTTAAGTTAATTCCTTTACTTCTAATAAACTACTAGTGGGTTCAAGGTAAATCTTGTCTTCATGTAACGACACTCTAATATCACACGCAGTTTTATGGATTCTTTGAAGTGTTTTTCTATTTACCTTCATCAGCTGTTCTGATCCTAAGTGAACATGTTCGAAACTATATGCAGTTTCCATGAGAAAGATTGTTTTTTATTAGCAATATGACACGTGTACGGAGGTGCTTATTGCTACCTAAACAAACCAATAGAGAAATCAAAGGAATCTCATGTCTGTAGTTGTGGTTAGAAATATAACATATTATTATTATTATCCCGTTTTCGTTTTATTCAAGAGTATTGGAACTTTTTATTTGAACAGGAATAAAAAAGAGAGTGTAATATGCGATGTTTTACGCTTTCGGATGCTAATTTTTATTATAGGTTTATTCGACTTTTAAATAATATAGTAGAACTGTATCGGGTTTTTACAAACACACTTAAAGTTATACGTATGTAGACAGTATAACCACATTCGAGGTCCAAATGAAGTCAATCACTGAAGCTATGTTATTACTAGATACGCGTGGATTATATGATCGTGTTTTAACTCTGTAGGGTGTTAATGAATAGGACTTTCAGTTGTTATAAGATACCCTTCAGTAGTGTAGTCTTGATCTAGCTGAAAATTTTATTAATCATCAAGTGTTACGTACACTTTATGAGTGCTGTTAAAGTTACTCAGCTATTCTTACTAAAGAGTGTTTGATATGATAAACAGGACAGATTGTTTATAAATACTGTTGACGTAACTCGGGTACTCTACTACAAGGTGCTTGAGATGACAAACAGAATAGACATTTCTTTTTGTGTAATTGAGTAATTGTTCACAGATATATTTGGTATAACGAACAGGACAGATTGTTTATCAGTACTGTATATCTATCTGAAGTATTTTTAGTGCTTTAACTGTAGTTCAGATATTTTTACTGCAAGTTTCTGCTATGAACAGGAGAGGTTTTTATTTACCATTTTCAAATTATTGTGAAAGAAGTAACGTTTCTGAAGAGTGTCTGCCATAGTAATAAGGATTAATTATTTGTCAGTTCTGATAATACAGCTGAAATGGTGTTGTTGGAGAGTGTTTGACTTGATAATAAGGTCTAATTATTTGTCAGTTCTGATAATACAGCTCAAATGGTGTTGTTGGAGAGTGTTTGACTTGATAATAAGGATTAATTATTTGTCAGTTCTGATAATACAGCTCAAATGGTGTTGTTGGAGAGTGTTTGACTTGATAATAAGGTCTAATTATTTGTCAGTTCTGATAATACAGCTCAAATGGTGTTGTTGGAGAGTGTCTGACTTGATAATAAGGTCTAATTATTTGTCAGTTCTGATAATACAGCTCAAATGGTGTTGTTGGAGAGTGTCTGACTTGATAATAAGGATTAATTATTTGTCAGTTCTGATAATACAGCTCAAATGGTGTTGTTGGAGAGTGTTTGACTTGATAATAAGGATTAATTATTTGTCAGTTCTGATAATACAGCTGAAATGGTGTTGTTGGAGAGTGTTTGACTTGATAATAAGGTCTAATTATTTGTCAGTTCTGTTCTTGTAGCTCAAATGGTGTTGTTGAAGGGTGTCTGACGTGATAATAAGTACTGGTTATTTGTTAGTTCTGATCATGTAGCTCATATGGTGTTGTTGAAGGGTGTCTGACGTGATAATAAGTACTGGTTATTTGTCAGTTCTAATAATATAGCTCATATGGTGTTGTTGAAGGGTGTCTGACGTGATAATAAGTACTGGTTATTTGTTAGTTCTGATCATGTAGCTCAAATGGTGTTGTTGAAGGGTGTCTGACGTGATAATAAGTACTGGTTATTTGTCAGTTCTAATAATATAGCTCATATGGTGTTGTTGAAGGGTGTCTGACGTGATAATAAGTACTGGTTATTTGTTAGTTCTAATAATATAGCTCATATGGTGTTGTTGAAGGGTGTCTGACGTGATAATAAGTACTGGTTATTTGTTAGTTCTAATAATATAGCTCATATGGTGTTGTTGAAGGGTGTCTGACGTGATAATAAGTACTGGTTATTTGTTAGTTCTGATCATGTAGCTCATATGGTGTTGTTGAAGGGTGTCTGACGTGATAATAAGTACTGGTTATTTGTTAGTTCTGATCATGTAGCTCATATGGTGTTGTTGAAGGGTGTCTGACGTGATAATAAGTACTGGTTATTTGTTAGTTCTGATCATGTAGCTCAAATGGTGTTGTTGAAGGGTGTCTGACGTGATAATAAGTACTGGTTATTTGTCAGTTCTAATAATATAGCTCATATGGTGTTGTTGAAGGGTGTCTGACGTGATAATAAGTACTGGTTATTTGTTAGTTCTGATCATGTAGCTCAAATGGTGTTGTTGAAGGGTGTCTGACGTGATAATAAGTACTGGTTATTTGTTAGTTCTAATAATATAGCTCATATGGTGTTGTTGAAGGGTGTCTGACGTGATAATAAGTACTGGTTATTTGTTAGTTCTGATCATGTAGCTCAAATGGTGTTGTTGAAGGGTGTCTGACGTGATAATAAGTACTGGTTATTTGTCAGTTCTAATAATATAGCTCATATGGTGTTGTTGAAGGGTGTCTGACGTGATAATAAGTACTCGTTATTTGTTAGTTCTAATAATATAGCTCATATGGTGTTGTTGAAGGGTGTCTGACGTGATAATAAGTACTGGTTATTTGTTAGTTCTAATAATATAGCTCATATGGTGTTGTTGAAGGGTGTCTGACGTGATAATAAGTACTGGTTATTTGTTAGTTCTAATAATATAGCTCATATGGTGTTGTTGAAGAGGGTCTCACATGATAAACAAGAAAAACTGTTTGTGAGTTTTGTTAACGTTAATCTTTTGTTGTTGCTGAAAACATAATAAACAGGACAGATTGTTTTATTTACTGCAGATATGGAACTACAGAAGACATAATAAACAGGATAGACTGTTTGATTTACTGCAGATATTGAACTACAGAAGACATGATAACTAGAAGAGATTGTTTAGTTTACTGCAGATACGAAACTACAAAAACATGATAAACAGGACAGATCGTTTTATTTACTGCAGATATAGTACTACAAAAGACATAAACAGGATAAACTGTTTGATTTACTGCAGATATGGAACTACAGAAGGCATGATAAACAGAATAGATTGTTTAGTTTACTGCAGATATGGAGCAATAAAAAGGATGATAAACAAAACAGATTGTTTGGTTTACTCCAGATATGGAACCACAGAAGACACGATAAACAGAAAGAGTGGTCTTAATGAAATTGGAACGAGAAATGTCTAGGTGTGTTTTAAATATGTTAGTATTGCACAAATGGTTGATGTATTTTTCTAAGAAATGTGGGTTTATTAATAATACCTAGGTTTACTCAGGAAACTCAAGTGTAACATGTATTATAATGTATTTTAAATAACTTACACCTGGTCTGATTTATGATCCTTTTTCTAATTAAATATATAAGTAGCACAAAAACTGTTTTGATATTTGTATTTGAAGTTCATAGCTTTTCCCCTAGCGGAGGCTAATTTATTTAAAGAATATTTTTCTTTTCATTTCAGATTTACCGTACAAAAGAAGATCTCGAATACAAGAAAGTGAGTCTTTTAAATAAATTTTACTTAAAGTTTGTTGTTTTTGTAATTAAGCAAACATTGGACTATCTGCGCTCTGTCCACTACAGGTATCGAAATTCAGTTTCTAGCGTTTTAAGTTTGCAGCCATACCGCTGTACCACTGTTGTTTTATTTTTTGCAAAGGACACTCTGCTTTAGCTGTTCTTAAGATGTTAGTACAAGACTAAAGGGAAGGCATCTAGTCATCACCACCCACCACCAACTTTTGGGATACTTTTTTAACAACGAATACAACTGGATGAAGGGCTTTAAAAAGTTCACTGGCGTATACCAGTTTTGGCCATTACGTGATAGAAAACAAATCTAATTAGCTTTAGGCAGTTGGTTTGTCTTATTTTATTTTAATGCCTCCCGATAACTAAAGGGTAAGGTTTATCGTTTAAAACGCTGAGGTTTGTGGTTTAACTCTTTTTAAAAGATTAGGGCTAACAAAGTTTTGTTTATATATATATATACAAGTTAACACCAGACACCTTAATCATATTTAACTTACATGTTAGGCCTTGTATCAGTTTTTGTTATGATGTACTTCCCTGATTTGAAGTCTACTTATAACATGGCGGAAGTGATACGTTAAAACAGTATTTAACTGATTTGAAGATTAGTTATAGTATGCTTGACGTAGTACTTTAAATCTAAGGAAATATTTTCAGTAGCAAATCAAAAACTTACCAATTATTGGCACTTGTTTCAAAATCTTATTAGAATTTATCACCATTATTAAGAATATTTAGTTTCCTGTAGAAGCAGTTAGCAAACAATGACAGAACTGTATATTTATTAAAATAAAATGTTATTAATATTATTTTCCTTGATACTATTGTAGTTTTTCTACATTAATATAATTTATTACTGCTAATAATCTTATTAATACCAAGATCGTCCAGTTTAGAATTTCGTGTAGAAGAAAGATTGTTAATGTAATTAGCAAGTTCTTAAAAAAACAGTGATTGAATGAAATTAATATGTGTAGCCAGTTGATGCCCGTTTTAATTATTATGTTTTCTTAAAATTAATTCAATACGCAATAATTGCAATCAAAACATAATAGTATAAAATTAACATATTCCATGAAGTGTACACTTTATGAGCAGGGAGATAGAAACATAAAAACTAAAAGATCCGCAAATAATAAATAATTACGAAGAATCGTGATTATAATCGAACTACTTTATCTTGTTTGTAATTACAGAGGGAAAAAGGGAATTAAACATGAAATTGTTTACAAAGTAAACAAAAATCACATTAAAATAAGATCAACATTAATTAAGAAGCTGTTGTTTAATTTGCTTAAATTTATTTGAAATTATTAATTTTCTACAAACTGAATTCAAATTACAGAAAACTGATAATTTTAAAACATTTGCAAAAATTATTCGTTGTCATTGGAGGTTTACAATAACTAGAAGCATCATTTCTGGTATTGTTATCAACCAGCATTTTATATTTTCTGTAAAAATAAATTTTAACCATTAAAATATATATGTATAGGTCGCAAACAATTGATTTGGCTAAAGAATAAGACCTTAATATTATATATCATTATTAATGGATTTCACATAATACAAACATTTAAAAATACCACTTTACGAAATTTCAGTAAGTAAAATTAGTTGATCCACGTATTGGAATGTTCACGCAATTGAATCAAAAGATATATTATAAAACCTGAATATGTTAAATATTTTGGTTGAATCCAGTGGTAGGTGTGATGAAACGTTCAGTACAAATGAATTATGACAGGTGTGAAGATACGTTCAGTACAACTGGATAATTTCAGGTGTAAAGATACGTTCAGTACAAGTGGATAATGTCAGGTGTAAAGATTTGTTCAGTACAAGTGGATAATGTCAGGTGTAAAGATTTGTTCAGTACAAGTGGATAATGTCAGGTGTAAAGATTTGTTCAGTACAACTGGATAATGTCGGGTGTGAATATACGTTCAGTACAACTGTATAATGTCGGGTGTGAAGATTTGTTCAGTACAACTGGATAATGTCGGGTGCGAAGATACGTTCAGTACAACTGTATAATGTCGGGTGTGAAGATTTGTTCAGTACAACTGGATAATGTCAGGTGTGAAGATACGTTCAGTACAATAGGACAATGTCAGGTGTAAAGATACGTTCAGTACAAGTGGATAATGTCAGGTGTAAAGATACGTTCAGTACAAGTGGATAATGTGAGGTGTGAAGATTTGTTCAGTACAACTGGATAATGTCGGGTGTGAAGATACGTTCAGTACAACTAGATGATGTCAGGTGTAAAGATACGTTCAGTACAACTGTATAATGTCGGGTGTGAAGATACGTTAATTACAAATGAATAATCTCAGGTGTGAAAATACTATCAGTACAAATGGTTAATGTGATGAAAGGTGTGTGGTTGAATATTCTAATGTTAAAGACCAAAAGCAGCTGCTGTCCTTCGAACGTGTGGAAGTATCAAACATAGAATCACGTATTGAGTACCATAATATTAAGATATGAAGAAATATCTCCTGTTCCCAGATTAAATTGAAGTGTCATACAGATAAAATCTCGTATTGAATATCTTAACATTAAAATATAAAGGACTGTCTCGTGTCCTTAGATTTTATGGAAATATTATATAGATAAAATCGGGTATTGTATACCTTAATTTTAACATATAAGAAATGCCGCTAGTATAATCTATACGGTCATATAAAATGATCATACAAATATGATCAAGTGTTGCATATCTTAATTTGAAAAGGGAAGTTTGCCTTATGTTAAGATACGACCTGCGCACAAGGTGTTCTAGTTGCTAATTGGATTTTATTTTAAATTATGTGTATGCGAGTTATTTGTTGTTGGTTTTCCAGAACTAGCTTGCAGTTGTTTATTTCGTTGTTTGATACAGTATTATGTGTCTTGTTTTATCTTTAAAAAATCCCAGATTCCATTGATCTTTGTTTATCACACACGTGAGGGTATTTTCTTTTCCAATGAATCACTAAGGTTTAGATGTGTTTAGAAGTATAATCAGGATTTAGTGTGTATTATTAGGCTTAGCTTCACGTAAGCTTCACTTGGCTACTAGACACATCCTGTTTCGAAAGACACGTTTCGTGTATTCTCTAAGAATGCTTTTTTGTTGTTGTTTTTTTCTGGATACCTTAGCTGCTATGGAAATGTATACGTTGTATTTTCCTTTTCTAAATTCTTCGTGTTTAGCGTACAGTTGTTTCGTTAAATATCACTGTTATGATTCTTTAATGTATTTCTAAATGATTCTACACAAAATGGCGCTTTACCTCGTTTAGTTGGCATTTTTAGCGAAGGTTCACAAATGAATAGAAATAGCCTATAACACCACGCGCATTATTGAGGTTACTTCCATTATCTATGATATATTGACCATTTGCTTAATGCGTACGTAGCTGCTAGGCATTGAAAGTGCGAGGTTTTTACCAAGTTAATAATATTGATCTAAAAAGGGCTTCCGTGGATCATGATTGTTGCTTTAGATAAACCTGATTAGCTTAGATTGACGTCCACAACAAAACTGTCTCTTCAGGACATAACTCTCCCCAAACTCACTTTATTACCATCTTTCTTAGGAAGCACAGTCCGCCTCTATTGTGTAACTTTTTTCTTCTCCGAATTTACTGAAGACAGTACATAACTACATGAACGAAGCAGGTATTTTGATGTAAATGAGGTCATATGTAAAAGTCTTGCTTTTGTGTGACATTAGTGGGAAAGAAATCATGTTAGTAAGCAAGTCTGATGATTCTATTGCGTTTCATTCTTTCCATTCTGTTTGGTGTGCTAGCCTGTCTATCTTCTCACATAAGTAGTTCAAGAATGGAATATTAAAGACGATAGCTGCCACTGCGTTCTTTCAACTGTATCTGCCAGTGGTTGATTAATTTCTAGTTATCAGTCTGTAAATGCTATTTTAAACTGGTAGTTCAATCACTGACTCTTAAGAAACATATTGCTTGTTGCGCCACCTGGATGAAGCTTTAGTGAGTTGACAATTTGAAACAAATATCGTATTTTTTCATCTTTTTCCCTAACATATCATTTAATAGGCATATTTACTATCGGCTTCAGACTTTTTGTCATGTTCGTCTCCTAAAGGAGGTGTGAGGTGCAACGTTGACAATAATTAAATATTTCATATGGACTTCTTCCTATCCAAGAACTCAACACAAAGTCCGAAACATCGTCTGCAAAAGTAGACAGAAAGCAGAAGCAGTCCTAACGAAACATTTTAACTTTTGTCGTATTTATTTCATTTTCGATTGTACTTGTGTACCGTTTTTTGTTATTAAATTATTCCACTTCTTTTCGAGAGCTCCTGTTACTGTTTGGTAGAAAATATTGTGTTTCAATAACTTTAAGGTTAGGATTGACATATGAATAATTGTCTCTTCAATTATACTGAAAAACAAACCAGTTGAAAGTACATTTGTGGACATTTCCGAGAGACAGAAAGAAAAGCTGGTTTTTACGTGTAATCCAAATACACATATCAATAAAAGAAAAAAAAAGGTTTATTACATGCTTTCAAAGAACACAGTTTGTATTTTTACATGTGGGCAATAGGCTTGATAAACCAATGATATAAGAATAAGCAGTTATTGATAACAGTCATGAAGTCTTTTAAGTGGTCATTGAAAATTCTAAATAAATGAGGCATTCGTATAATGTATTTATATTATCAAGTACTTCAGTTAAAAACCCTTACTGAATGGTCAAGAATGTGCAGCAAATGTATAAATACGAAATAAGAGATACGTAAAAATGGATATTTTACAATTATGAGACAAGAAAAAAATTACGTTCTTCAAAAACTGGATTTTCTCATTTATTTTATCACAAACCTTTGTAATAGTTCTGCTTTACAAAAGATCTAGTTAAAGTTTCATTAGTTTTATTAAAGGAATGCCATAAAAATGACTTGAGATTTTAAGCACATTCATTAAGAAAAATTTTAATTTGTTTTATATTTTACAAGCTATAATTCTGTGGTTGTTTTACTGCTATACAAGTGCCTTCGTATATTTGTTATTCCTCACAAGTACCATATTTTAAGCACTTATTATTACTAGTGAAGCGTTCCATAACTCGCATAAATACTACTTACATTTCTTTTATTTTATTTTACGTATTACAACTGGGGCAAGGAAAATGTCGTATGATGTTTTTTTTTAATACAGCACAGAAAATGGATTTAGTAGCAAGGCTGACGTTCGTTTCCTGGACTAATCTTCTACATGTTCAAACAAAGAAATTAATATTGAATGAAGCGAATTTCCTGAGAGGATCTTACTTTCGGGCTGCATACTGAAACACAAGAATTGTGGGAACTCCATTCCCAAGTCACTTTAAATTATGCACTTTCTACAAAAATGAAACTATCGATCGTCAATGAAAATACAGATCCGATTACATTTGGACGTAAGATTAAACTCAAACAACTTTTTATCACATTATTTTCTAAGATTTTTGATTTTATCTCTTCCCGAAGGAGGTTCACTTAAGCATTTCTTGCACCGCATAGAGAACTGTTACATTACATTCCATAAAAATACCCAAACTGCTGTAATACTATTTGGTACAGAAATTATGAGATTATCTTGTACTGCATAGAGCTGTAACATTATTTTCCACAACAATAATTAAACAGCTGTGATGTTATCTAGTATATAAAATTTTAAATTATAAAGCTTATTTGAATTATTTTGTTCTATTCAGGTTGTTGTATCTGAAATTGGGAAAGTGTTTTATTCGTGAATGAAAGAGGTTAATTTTACAAAGGCCTTCAGTTGTTTCACCGAAAGATGCGAGACAAACCTTTAAGTGTTATAAAATATGCATGTTCAGAAGTAAAACAACAAGAAATAGTGCACAACTATTGAAACATACAGCAAATGAAATTCGAGTTATTGCACTTTCAAACAGATAATTGTTACCTTTGTAGTTGTTTCATGCACGCCTGATATCTTAACCTGTCGCTCATTACTGTTAAGTTCCAGTAACTTCACTTAATGAGCTATTCAAGCACAAAGGAAGTGGTTACTTGTGACACTTGGCAAGGACGCAGATAAAAGCTGTAACTTACGTCATGCATTATGTTTCTACAAATTTTGCCTCCACATCATGATGTATACAACAACTTTTAGTGGCTTTCTAAGCCCTGTGTTCCCTAGACTTAGATAGCGTTAGTTCTAATGTGCGAAAGATCCTTAGACTTACATAGCGTTAGTTCTAATGTGCGAGAGATCCTTAGATTTACATAGAGTTAGTTCTCATGTGCTAGAGATCACAGGAACACAAGACGTAACAGTAAAATACATTTAGGACTTCTGTCAAACACGGGAAAATGATGTCTTCAAGATAGTATTCTTTAACTCACACATGGATATTACAAGCGGAACAGACATGAAAATATGGTCACTGTTACTCTTCAATAGAACAATCATTTAGGCCTACACTTTAGCTGATGGTAAATTTATTCGACCATATTTTTGTAAACCGATAAAACGATCAGTTATGTCTATGGTTTAGTTGATTTGAAATTTAATTAACAGAGTTTCGAAAACAATCAATCGACTTAACTCAACTAATTATGGCTTTTATTCGACGAAACGTTAGAACAAATGAGCGTTCGGTTTGGTCTATAGTTTAATTTGTTTGGAAGGCTTTGCTCGATCAAATTTTAAATGCATTTATTCCAGGGTTTTCAGCTATGGGCTATAAATTCTGTAAACTTCCTGATACGAATTAAGTGAAATTGTAGCTCTGCTGTTGTGTCGCATCTGACTGAAGCTTCGGAGCTCATGTGCAAATGAACAATTGTTGTAACTATTTGAAGTTCTCTGTGTAAATACATCTATATTCAGGTAGCAAGTTTGAGAACTATATCAGATTTTATTCTGAATTAAGAGTGAAAATAAAGCCGACGATTTTTTCTTTTGGCAAAATGAAAGGTAAATTACCTATTACTGGTTATAGCCAGCTAGTTTTATAAACAAAGTATCTGTAGACATGAGATTTCGTGCCAAAAATGTCTGGATTTGTGTTTATTACTCTAAAAGAAATCGATCAAAATATGTCATATTCTACCCTTTGTTACGAGTAATGAGCAAGTTATACAGAGAGAAATACAAAGATTATCACTCTAATTATAAATATGAAATTCTGGTAGAAGATAGAAATACAAATATTATTACTCTAATTATAAATATGAAATTCTGGTAGAAGATAGAAATACAAATATTATCACTCTAATTATAAATATGAAATTCTGGTAGAAGACAGAAATACAAATATTATCACTCTAATTATACATATGAAATTCTGGTAGAATATAGAAAAACAAATATCATCACTCCAATTAGAAATATGAAATTCTGGTAGAAGACAGAAATACAAATATCATCATTATAATTAGAAATATGAAATTCTGGTAGAAGACAGAAATACAAATATCATCACTCTAATTAGAAATATGAAATTCTGGTAGAAGACAGAAATACAAATATCATCACTCTAATTATAAATATGAAATTCTGGTAGAAGACAGAAATACAAATATTATCACTCTAATTATAAATATGAAATTCTGGAAGAAGATAGAAATACAAATATCATCACTCTAATTATAAATATGAAATTCTGGAAGAAAATAGAAATACAAATATTATCACTCTAACTATAAATATGAAATTCTGGTATAGAAATACAAATATTATTACTCTAATATTATCACTTCTGGTAGAAGATAGAAATACTAAATTATAAATATGAAATTCTGGTAGAAGACAGAAATACAAATATTATCACTCTAATTATACATATGAAATTCTGGTAGAATATAGAAAAACAAATATCATCACTCCAATTAGAAATATGAAATTCTGGTAGAAGACAGAAATAGAAATATCATCATTATAATTAGAAATATGAAATTCTGGTAGAAGACAGAAATACAAATATCATCACTCTAATTAGAAATATGAAATTCTGGTAGAAGACAGAAATACAAATATCATCACTCTAATTATAAATATGAAATTCTGGTAGAAGACAGAAATACAAATATTATCACTCTAATTATAAATATGAAATTCTGGAAGAAGATAGAAATACAAATATCATCACTCTAATTATAAATATGAAATTCTGGAAGAAAATAGAAATACAAATATTATCACTCTAACTATAATTATGAAATTCTGGTAGGAGATAGAAATACAAATATCATCACTCTAATTAGAAATATGAAATTCTGGTAGAAGATAGAAATACAAATATCATCACTCTAATTAGAAATATGAAATTCTGGTAGAAGATAGAAATACAAATATCATCACTCTAACTAGAAATATGAAATTCTGGTAGAAGATAGAAATACAAATATTATCACTTTAATTAAAACGTATGAACTTCTGTTAGAAGATAGAAATACAAATATTATCAATCTAATTAAAACGTATGAACGTCTGGTAGAAGATAGAAATACAAAAGTTATCGTTCTAATTGGCAACTTCGAAGTTAAAGAAGACAAAGACGTTAACTTATTATTTTTAACGATTCTTTTGTGTTTTCGAATTTCAGAATCTGTGGAATTCCAATATTACTTCATAGCTAACGGCAACATCTGGCATGATGGGATGCTTCAGGAAATGACGTCTTTGTCTGTGTTAGCTTGTTTGCATATAGATCATATGTATTATTGTGTATGCCTAGATTTCTTTTCCTGCAGGATTATTTGTTAGTCACCATTACATGGCTGATGAATGTTATGAAATTCGTTAGTGTGAAGAAGATAGAACCAAATGATTCTCATAGGTGTCTACAGTTCGTTAAGTGAATCAGTACGTTAGAAACAGGTCAACGCGAGGTCATGCATACGGTTGTACGTTCGTTTCGCCGGAAATTTGATTACTTACAGCTCCCTATTGTGCTGGGCGGTGTTCCGATACAAGCTACTCGTCATTAGGGATTCGATGATTAGGGCGGAATCGTAGTGTTCTAGGGAAGAGTATGTGCTTCAACCCTTCGTATCAACGACATTGTATCACTTTAGATAATTAAAGTTGAAGTTCGTAAATAAACAACATAGTTATCTATTGCCGCTAAACGTGACCTTCATTAACATATTGTTCCGTTAATAAGGTGCTGGAAAAGCACGTGCTATTGTATTATTAAACAGGTTCGGAGCGAGAAATTGAAAAGCGTTGAACGCTCTGGTAACAGTACCACCTATCTGAAGGTTTCTAAAGAATAATAATAATGGAAAATAGGCACGTTGCTTTTCCACGGGAACTTTCTATTTCCCAAAACATTCTGTCTTATAAAAATAGTCCAGATACTTAATAGAAACTACGTCAAGGTATTACTAATTACCATTTTTATTTACTGTTGTGACAGTACATTTTGGAAATCAATAACATACTTTTATTAATGTTTCTACAAGTTACATACTTGGCACAGCCAGGTGGTTAGGGGCGCTTAACATGTGATCAATGAGTTCGAATCACCGTCCCACCAAACATGATCGCCCTTTCAGCTGCGGGAGTGTTATAATGTGACTATTCGTTGGGAAAAGAGTACTCCAGAGTTGGCGGTGAGCGGTGATAACTAGCCCCTTCCAACTATTCTTTTACTGCCAAAAGAAGAGACGGCTAGCACACTCGTAACTTTCCACGAAATTCAAAACAAACCAAGCTGTAAGTTATTTTCACTCTGACGACATCTTTAAACCTCTCTTCACAAACAATGTTTCAATGGGAAAACACTGTACAAACCTCCCCTCGAAGTACAATATTTTCCGTTTTGTAGAATTTTAATATGAATTCACTTTTTCAAGCTTTCTCTTCCCTACCAGTGGAAATGTCTGGATTCAACACTGATTACAATATAAGTCGCTTTACTAACAATGAACTTGCGAATAAACTTGTTGTCTCAGATACGAACAGAAGCACTAACTCTGACGGACACTAAACTGAAAGAATTAATGGTTGAACATGTTGGTGAGAACATGCTTTGTAGTCACTATGTCAAAAACCTACACATTGGATAGGTGAAGAAAAAATGTTTTTTTGGTTTGAATTTTCGCGCAAAGCTACACTAGGGCTATCTGCGCTAGCCGACCCTAATTTAGTAGTGTAAAACTAGAGGGAAGGCAACTAATTATCACACCCACCGCCAACTCTTGGGCCACTCTTTGATCAATTAACAGCGGGATTGACCGTAACATTATAACGCTCCGACGGCTAAAAGGACGAGCATGTTTGGTGTTACGGGGATTCGAACCCGCGACCCTCGGATTACGAGTCGAGCGTCCCAACCATGAAAAAGTATGTTTGATATTTTTCACTATGATATAGATCCAGCTTATCTCGCTCTCGTAAACTTGTGTTTAGGGTTTCTGATGAGGAGTGGCATTCTCAGAAACTGTTATAACCCAATAACACATGTTGATCAAAATGTAGATTAAACTGGACCTCTCTTGAACTTAGCTTTCCCTTCACACCGCTAGAAACCGAATTTCAATACCCGTGGTGGAAAGAGCACATTTAGCCCATTGTGTAGTTTTGTGCTTTGTTCCAAACAATCAATCAATTGAGCTTAGACTTTGAGATTAAACAATTTTCGGAGTACTTAGTTTATTATTTCTCAATACTCATTAACTTCTCATTCTCCTATTTATAATGTACTCTTATTTCTACATACTCCGCGAAATGTCGAGATAATTACATCATCATCATAATTAGCTCCTTCTAGTAAAGAGATAAATTCAAACAATGAAAACATATCTCACAGAATCTATGTTTACTGAGATGCCCCAAAACTAGTGGAATTTATTTGTTTATGATAAATAGATCCTTTGTCTTTCATTCTCTGAAATCCATACTCTACAATAATATTAAAGCAATTCCATGTAAGGAATATATTTTACTTACTGAATATTTTACAATTAATAATTAACATGCAGTATCAAAGGAAAAAAAAAACCAATTAAAATGCCATACACTAATTATTCTAGTCACATCCTTGACTTGACAATTGCCAAAAACTGTGCAAGAAGAAGTTTCGATTATAGAGCGCAGTTTCTTTGAATGATTAAACCTTGGCTAAGCTCCTTCAGAGGAGACCATCTGCTTATGTAATCTTTTCCAATGTCTATGGGCCTGGCATGGCCTAGCGCGTTAAGGCGTGCGCTTCGTAATCTGAGGGTCGCGGGTTCGCGCCCGAGTCGCGCCAAACATGCTCGCCCTCCCAGCCGTGGGGGCGTTATAACGTAACGGTCAATCCCACTATTCGTTGGTAAAAGAGTAGCCCAAGAGTTGGCGGTGGGTAGTGATGACTAGCTGCCTTCCCTCTAGTCTTACACTGCTAAATTAGGGACGACTAGCACAGATAGCCCTCGAGTAGCTTTGTGCGAAATTCCAAAACAAACAAACAAACAAACCAATGACTATAATGAAACATGTATTCACTGTATAAATCTCCAATTATTCTATATTCATGAAAGTTCTCAAATTCATTTGGAAAGTGAATATATTTTAAACAAAAGCGGTCGTGGTGAGAGCGTACCTTTATATGTCGAGTTTTGCTCAAGACTGCAGTGCTAACTGCCCATAATTTTGAAGATATAAGTCAACACTACCTATCGCCAACACTGGGGGTACTCTTTACCAACGACCGTCACAGTGTAATGCTCCCACGACTGGAAAGAAAAGTATGTTTGGTGGCAAGATTCGAACCCATGGCCCACAGTTTGCGAGCCCTAACCATCAAGCTGTTCTTATAGTGATCAGAGCTCAAACGAAAGAATTGGTAAAAATACAGTGCCTTGTAAGATTTTAAGCGTCTTAACAAAATGGTGGAGGGTGCTGTCATCCAGCTATTTTCTCTCTAGTCTATCAGTTCAAAGTGGCATACAGTTTTTGACCAAGTATCTCCTTTATAGCAGTGCGCAAAACAAAACAAAAAAAGAAACAAACTATTGGTGTCGTAATGTGTCAGTACATCGAATATTCTGGAAATCTGGTGTAAAACGAATTGTTATAAATACCACTGAACGTCGTGAGCCTTCGAGATGACGAGAAACCCACTTGAAGTAAAAATGTATCTCAGGACGGCTTGTATGGGTATTAACACTTTTACTAATAAAGCAGAGAACAATGTTTTGACCTTCTTAGGTCATCTTAAGCTTAACAAAGAGAGAGTTTGAAAGTGATCGTTGCCAGGCACATGTCTTAGGGACGAGAATATAAACGGGTACGGGATTGCAGGGGTGTTGCAGTAGAATGTTAGATTATTAATTAGTATAGGTATAAAGGTGTTCCTTTATATTGGTTTAATTTTGGTTTTAGTTGTTCTATAAGTAGGGCTTCTTTGATTTTGCGTTTGTTTATATTTGTTTCCCTACTAAATATCTGGGTGTTTTGTATGGCTATTTTGTGTTTATTTGATTTGCAGTGTTCAAAAACGTGTAAGGATGTTTTTCTGTGCGTGTTCTTTAAATCTAGTTTCCATTTTTCTGCTCGCTTCTCCAGTATTGAAGTCGTGGCAGTTGTTGCATTGTATTTTATAAATTATGTTGGTGTTGTGTTTGTCAGTGTAGTTTTCACATAGTGTGGACTTTAGTTTTGTACCTGGTTTTTGACTTCTAAAATAGAGATGGTTAACACGGAAAGTCCTCGTGTAGCTTTGCGCAAAATTTAAGAAAACATACAGTACCAGTAGGTGCAGTGGATATTGTTTTAAAGTTAAGAACAATGAACTTTAACAGCGTTAAAAACAACTGTTGCTTGCTTGTTTTATTACTGGTTGGTGTAGTGGGTATTGTTTTAAAGACAACAACGCTGAACAAGGTTACTCAAGTTAGTTAATATTTCTCTTGTCATCTGATGTAGTTGTTGTGGTCGGTATTACATTGTAGATAACAACGCTGAAATTTAACAACGTTAAATAATAAATCAGTAATAAACTCTGTTAATTAGTGATAAGTGTAGTGGATGTTGTTTTGAAGGTTATCAGACTGAGATATAAATTTATATTAACGACATTTATCCTCAGCAGTTCCTGAAAATGTTAAGGTTTCTAATGTGTGACACTGGGAGTGTTCTGTCATGATTGCAGATTCTACTGAGTGACACTGGGAGTGTTTTAATGACTGAGTGTGACACTGGGAGTGTTCTTTAATGTACTTTAACGACTGTAGAATCTAATGTGTGACACTGAGAGTTTTCTTTAATGACTGTAGATTTCTAATGTGTGACACTGGGAGTGTACTTTAACGACTGTAGAATCTAATGTGTGACACTGAGAGTTTTCTTTAATGACTGTAG
This sequence comes from Tachypleus tridentatus, assembly GCF_004210375.1. Classification (NCBI taxonomy): domain Eukaryota; kingdom Metazoa; phylum Arthropoda; class Merostomata; order Xiphosura; family Limulidae; genus Tachypleus; species Tachypleus tridentatus. The sequence continues at coordinate 6,655,268 of NC_134825.1, read as the reverse complement.
ATTTCTACTGTGTGACACTGGGAGTGTTCTATAATGATTGTAGATTCTACTGTGTGACACTGGGAGTGTTCTGTAATGATTGTAGATTCTACTGTGTGACACTAGGAGTATTCTTTAATGAGTGTAGATTCAGGAATAAATCCTAATCTCAAAAGACATTTTATTTCTTCGTTGTCCTATATAATCCCTTCATTATGTGAAACTACGTCCAGAGTTGAGGAGAATCCTGGGTTTTAACACAGTGTGTGAACTTCTTACCGATTTCAGTGTTTCTTGAAGTAATGAGTTAGAGTAACAGTGAGATATAAAAGGTTGATGGATTACGTTCAGGGAGAGGAGGTCAGTGTAGTTCAAACTTCACTTCTCCAGAGCTTCGTTCAATTTATGTTGTAGATGTTTGGAGAAACTTTTCTAACCAACAAAAAACGTTAGCGAGATATGTACAGAGTGAAAACAGACTCGATAAACTGTGAAACTTCACAAATGAGCTTTCGTGAAGCAACGTTGTAATTTTCGAAATCAGTTAATATGGACTATTGTAATGTAAGAAGCATGGACAGAGCAGACTAAAAAGTTAGTTGCTACACATCACTACACTAATATTTTTTTACCTATTTTGATTATTCCATATATTTATGTAAACAATGCATAACAATATTGCTCGAATAGCTTTCTTACCGTTTTGATTATTTGAAATATTCTTCTGATCAGTACATAGAAATACTATATGTTCAAATATTGTTCTGATGAATACATCCAAATACCATATGTCCAAATGTATTTTTCACAAGTACATCCTTATATTGTATGTCTAAATAATGTTTTGATAAGTACATCCATATATCAAATATTGTTCTAATCAATACATCCAAATACCATATGTCCAAATGTTGTTCTAATCAATACATCCAAATACCATATGTCCAAATATTGTTCTGATGACTACATCCAAATACCATATGTCCAAATATTGTTCTGATGACTACATCCAAATACCATATCTCCAATTATTGTTCTAATCAATATATCCAAATACCATATGTCCAATTATTGTTCTAATCAATATATCCAAATACCATATGTCCAAATGTTGTTCTAATCAATACATCCAAATACCATATGTCCAAATGTTGTACTACTCAATACATCAAAATACCATATGTTCAAATATTGTTCTGATGACTACATCCAAATACCATATCTCCAAATATTGTTCCAATCAATATATCCAAATACCATATGACTAAATGTTGTTCTAATCAATACATCAAAATACCATATGTCCAAATGTTGTTCTAATCAATACATCCAAATAACATATGTCCAAATGTTGTTCTAATCAATACATCCAAATACCATATGTCCAAATGTTGTTCTAATCAATACATCCAAATACCATATGTCCAAATGTTGTTCTAATCAATACATCCAAATACCATATGTCCAAATGTTGTTCTAATCAATACATCAAAATACCATATGTCCAAATGTTGTTCTAATCAATACATCCAAATACCATACGTCCAAATGTTGTTCTAATCAATACATCAAAATACCATACGCCCAAATGTTGTTCTAATCAATACATCCAAATAACATATGTCCAAATGTTGTTCTAATCAATACATCAAAATAACATATGTCCAAATGTTGTTCTAATCAATACATCAAAATACCATGTGCCCAAATGTTGTTCTAATCAATACATCCAAATACCATATGTCCAAATATTGTTCCAATCAATACATCCAAATACCATATGTCCAAATGTTGTTCTAATCAATACATCCAAATACCATATGTCCAAATATTGTTCCAATCAATACATCCAAATACCATATGTCCAAATGTTGTTCTAATCAATACATCAAAATACCATATGCCCAAATGTTGTTCTAATCAATACATCCAAATACCATATGTCCAAATATTGTTCCAATCAATACATCCAAATACCATATGTCCAAATGTTGTTCTAATCAATACATCCAAATACCATATGTCCAAATATTGTTCTGATGACTACATCCAAATACCATATCTCCAATTATTGTTCTAATCAATATATCCAAATACCATATGTCCAATTATTGTTCTAATCAATATATCCAAATACCATATGTCCAAATGTTGTTCTAATCAATACATCCAAATACCATATGTCCAAATGTTGTTCTAATCAATACATCAAAATACCATATGTCCAAATGTTGTTCTAATCAATACATCCAAATAACATATGTCCAAATGTTGTTCTAATCAATACATCCAAATACCATATGTCCAAATGTTGTTCTAATCAATACATCCAAATACCATATGTCCAAATGTTGTTCTAATCAATACATCCAAATACCATATGTCCAAATGTTGTTCTAATCAATACATCAAAATACCATATGTCCAAATGTTGTTCTAATCAATACATCCAAATACCATACGTCCAAATGTTGTTCTAATCAATACATCAAAATACCATATGTCCAAATGTTATTCTAATCAATACATCAAAATACCATACGCCCAAATGTTGTTCTAATCAATACATCCAAATAACATATGTCCAAATGTTGTTCTAATCAATACATCAAAATACCATGTGCCCAAATGTTGTTCTAATCAATACATCCAAATACCATATGTCCAAATATTGTTCCAATCAATACATCCAAATACCATATGTCCAAATGTTGTTCTAATCAATACATCCAAATACCATGTGTCCAAATATTGTTCCAATCAATACATCCAAATACCATATGTCCAAATGTTGTTCTAATCAATACATCAAAATACCATATGCTCAAATGTTGTTCTAATCAATACATCCAAATACCATATGTCCAAATATTGTTCCAATCAATACATCCAAATACCATATGTCCAAATGTTGTTCTAATCAATACATCCAAATACCATATGTCCAAATATTGTTCCAATCAATACATCCAAATACCATGTGTCCAAATGTTGTTCTAATCAATACATCAAAATACCATATGCCCAAATGTTGTTCTAATCAATACATCCAAATACCATATGTCCAAATATTGTTCCAATCAATACATCCAAATACCATATGTCCAAATGTTGTTCTAATCAATACATCCAAATACCATATGTCCAAATATTGTTCCAATCAATACATCCAAATACCATATGTCCAAGTATTATTCTGATCAATACATCCAAATATCGTATGTCCAAATATTGTTCTGACCAATACATCCAAATACCATATGTCCAAGTATTATTCTGATCAATACATCCAAATATCGTATGTCCAAATATTGTTCTGACCAATACATCCAAATACCATACATCTTAATATTGTTCTGATGAGTACAACCAAATAACATATGTCCAGATATTGTTATGATCAATACATTCTTATAGCATGTGTCCAAATGTTGTAACTTTGGAAAAAATGAAGACATTTTTTTAACTCTCACGGTTGTTAATAATGAGCTCTGCTATTAAACTTTGTGACGCAATATTCCAGTTATATGTACGCAACTTTGTGACGCAATATTCCAGTTATATGTACGCAACTTTGTGACGCAATATTCCAGTTATATGTACGCAACTTTGTGACGCAATATTCCAGTTATATGTACGCAACTTTGTGACGCAATATTCCAGTTATATGTACGCAACTTTGTGACGCAATATTCCAGTTATATGTACGCAACTTTGTGACGCAATATTCCAGTTATATGTACGCAACTTTGTGACGCAATATTCCAGTTATATGTACGCAACTTTGTGACGCAATATTCCAGTTATATGTACGCGTGATAGTGCCATGTAAGGGTATATATGTATGTAGATATATATATATATATTCCTAGGCAATTAGTATCAACGGAAACGTGTATATGCCAATCGTAGTATAAGGGAATATATATATATATATATACCCCTAACAGTTATAGTAAAGGAGTTTTATCAGGTCTTGTCTTGAACATTTGGTAGAAATAAACGGAGACGTTGTAGTACGGAATAATCTTCTATTTATAATGTTTATAAACAAATACAGGTTTTATCAGGAAGCAGCTCCTAATATAATATTAATAATGAAATATAAGTTATATTAGAAACTATATCATAATGTATATATATATATATATATAACAGTTCTGCTGTTGTCTGACATGTAACTGCTTCGTCCTCTGTGGTCAGATCTTCACAAAAATTCGTATGAAGGTTCATTGGGTTCATGGGAAAATATATGAACATTTTAAGTTTTGCGTTTCTTACAATTACCTTTAAGATATGTTTTGTTGTTTTTTTTAATTTCGCACAAAGCTACTCGAGGGCTATCTGCGCTAGCCGTCCCTAATTTAGCAGTGTAAGACTAGAGGGAAGGCAGCTAGTCATCACCACCCACCGCCAACTCTTGGGCTTCTCTTTTACCAACGAATAGTGGGATTGACCGTCACATTATAACGCCCCCACGGCTGAAAGGGCGAGCATGTTTGGCGCGACGGAGATGCGAACCCGCGACCCTCAGATTACTTTTAAGGAAAATAGATATTCCTGTCCTAAAATAATCTTTCATTTATCATGAATTTACAGAACTTCCATCCAGGTTAGTTACTAATCCAAAAATATAGTTTTTGTGAGAAATGTATCGGACGTGTATTAGTAATAAATAAATACCTTTGTGATGTTAAGAGACAACTATATTCCAAAAATAAATTAAACACAAATATATATATAAATGAAGTTTAATTAAGAATTGTCTCTGGTGAAAGCTAAGATTTTATTGATGCAGAAGAAATCAACACGTGAGTCACACTTGAAGCATGAATACCCAAAGAACCATGTTAAAGTATCTTTTTCCACACAAAGCTCGGTTCTCGAAGGGTGACACTTTCCGTCCATTTGAAGTTTAGATTCATTGCCAGCTTCCTCAGTTATAAATTCATCTTATTATCAGCAATACATTGTGGTGATTTGCAATGCATAACACGTTCCTGCAAGTTGCGAATGTCATCTAGAAAGCTGATGGGTTTGTAGATGAGAGAGAGCTTATTAGCTTGTGCATGGAGCGACAACTCCACAAAACAGTTCTATAAGTATTAGGGTTACCGGTTAGTGATGTATTGGAAGGATTTGGACAAAACTTTTATACCAGTTGTATAGTGTAGTGACACTTTTATATCCTGATGCGTAAGCAATCTGGAACTGCCTATGAACACGTGGATTTATTGCTTAGGCCTTGCATATAAGCGATTATTTGCATAGTTTTCTTACTTATGTCTCATAACTCACCTTCTTCACCACAGAGTCGTTTTTATAGTAATAATGTCAGGATCATTTATGATATACTTAAAAGTGAAGAAAAATAAGTTTCTTACTTCGACGTTTTAGTTATATATTTCTAAATGTTCTAGTTATAATCAACTCTTCCATATAATGTCCTTAGTTCTTCATTTCTAAATGTTCTAGTTATAAACAGCTCTTCCATATAATGCCCTTAGTTCTTTAAGCTTTTCAAGTTGGTGTTTCCTGTGATATGTTATTTCACGTTTTATGTCAGAGAGAAATCGTTAAATATGTAAAAGAGTGTTATCTCTCTTATAATGCTTGCACGCTTTCAGTTTTGTCTCTTATTTGTCTGAGAGGAAATTAGACTCTCGCTTCAAAGTAAATTGTCCAATGTTAATGTTTCACAACGATTATGCGTGTTTCTTATGAATTTGCAAGTTTTTTTGTTTGTGTTGCGACATAGAGACGAATTTCAAAAACCAGTTATAAAGTTTAAGTGTAAACTATGAAAAATGATTCACGAACGCTGACTGATTAACGTATTGTTTACTATAAAGTCACATATTTACCTACAGTACTTACACTGGTTTGTTATTATTATACACCATTGTCCAGCGCCATAGTTTCTCTTGTGAGAAGCTTATGCGAAGAATGGCAAAGTTAAGCTTAGACCACATATCTTGACAAAATTTTGATACACAAAACTGCTAGTTTTCTTAGCTTCTTATACTTGTTAAACAAATCAGAATTCGAAAGTCCACTAAATCTCTATTGAGGGAACTAGTATGTATGTATGTGGTCGAACAGTATTGTTGCAATTACAATTTTATATTTTTGCTGCTACACAGTTTGAAGTTCTGCTGATATATTTCAAACCTTCATCAACTACAGATACTTGTTTTATCTTTACACAGTTTGAAGTTCTGCTGATATATTTCAAACCTTCATCAACTACAGATACTTGTTTTATCTTTACACAGTTTGAAGTTCTGCTGATATATTTCAAACCTTCATCAACTACAGATACTTGTTTTATCTTTACACAGTTTGAAGTTCTGCTGATATATTTCAAACCTTCATCAACTACAGATACTTGTTTTATCTTTACACAGTTTGAAGTTCTGCTGATATATTTCAAACCTTCATCAACTACAGATACTTGTTTTATCTTTACACAGTTTGAAGTTCTGCTGATATATTTCAAACCTTCATCAACTACAGATACTTGTTTTATCTTTACACAGTTTGAAGTTCTGCTGATATATTTCAAACCTTCATCAACTACAGATACTTGTTTTATCTTTACACAGTTTGAAGTTCTGCTGATATATTTCAAACCTTCATCAACTACAGATACTTGTTTTATCTTTACACAGTTTGAAGTTCTGCTGATATATTTCAAACCTTCATCAACTACAGATACTTGTTTTATCTTTACACAGTTTGAAGTTCTGCTGATATATTTCAAACCTTCATCAACTACAGATACTTGTTTTATCTTTACACAGTTTGAAGTTCTGCTGATATATTTCAAACCTTCATCAACTACAGATACTTGTTTTATCTTTACACAGTTTGAAGTTCTGCTGATATATTTCAAACCTTCATCAACTACAGATACTTGTTTTATCTTTACACAGTTTGAAGTTCTGCTGATATATTTCAAACCTTCATCAACTACAGATACTTGTTTTATCTTTACACAGTTTGAAGTTCTGCTGATATATTTCAAACCTTCATCAACTACAGATACCTGTTTTATCTTTACACAGTTTGAAGTTCTGCTGATATATTTCAAACCTTCATCAACTACAGATACTTGTTTTATCTTTACACAGTTTGAAGTTCCGCTGATATATTTCAAACCTTCATCAACTACAGATACTTGTTTTATCTTTTAATGGTACCAGGCGATATGCTTATCTTTCTCGCAGTGGTTTTTGGGTCAGAAGGTTCGCTTTCACAAACAGAGCCTTCTCTTTATGCATCAGGGTGATGCTTCGGAATTTTACATATAATATACTTTCAGCGTTCTCTGTAGACTCTGCTATACAAGTTTTTCGATTAGTTGCAGATTCGTTTACCTCTGTAATGTTTATAATATTTCTACATAGATACAATTATCCAGTTATATATCAAATATTATCACTCCCTCCCCCTCTTTGAAACACACGGCTATTTAGTCTGAGATAATAACCAAGCTATGTATCGAGTCATCTTAGTTCCTATTGAAACACACGGCTATTTAGTCTGAGATAATAACCAAGCTATGTATCGAATCACCTTAGTTCTTATTGAAACACACGGCTATTTAGTCTGAGATAATAACCAAGCTATGTATCGAGTCATCTTAGTTCCTATTGAAACACACGGCTATTTAGTCTGAGATAATAACCAAGCTATGTATCGAGTCACCTTAGTTCCTATTGAAACACACGGCTATTTAGTCTGAAATAATAACCAAGCTATGTATCGAATCACCTTAGTTCCTATTGAAACACACGGCTATTTAGTCTGAGATAATAACCAAGCTACGTATCGATCACCTTAGTTCCTATTGAAACACACGGCTATTTAGTCTGAGATAATAACCAAGCTGTGTATCGAGTCACCTTAGTTCCTATTGAAACACACGGCTATTTAGTCTGAGATAATAACAAAGCTATGTATCGAATCACCTTAGTTCCTATTGAAAGACACGGCTATTTAGTCTGAAATAATAACCAAGCTATGTATCGAGTCACCTTAGTTCCTATTGAAACACACGGCTATTTAGTCTGAGATAATAACCAAGCTACGTATCGATCACCTTAGTTCCTATTGAAACACACGGCTATTTAGTCTGAGATAATAACCAAGCTGTGTATCGAGTCACCTTAGTTCCTATTGAAACACACGGCTATTTAGTCTGAGATAATAACAAAGCTATGTATCGAATCACCTTAGTTCCTATTGAAAGACACGGCTATTTAGTCTGAGATAATAACCAAGCTATGTATCGAGTCACCTTAGTTCCTATTGAAACACACGGCTATATAGTGTGAGATAATAACCAAGCTATGTATCGAATCACCTTAGTTCCTATTGAAACACACGGCTATTTAGTCTGAGATAATAACCAAGCTATGTATCGAATCACCTTAGTTCTTATTGAAACACACGGCTATATAGTCTGAGATAATAACCAAGCTATGTATCGAGTCACCTTAGTTCCTATTGAAACACACGGCTATTTAGACTGAAATAGTAACCAATCTGTGTATCGACTCACCTTAGTTCCTATTGAAACACACGGCTATTTAGTCTGAGATAATAACCAAGCTATGTATCTAGTCACCTTAGTTCCTATTGAAACACACGGCTATATAGTCTGAGATAATAACCAAGCTATGTATCGAGTCACCTTAGTTCCTATTGAAACACACGGCTATTTAGACTGAAATAATAACCAAGCTATGTATCGAGTCACCTTAGTTCCTATTGAAACACACGGCTATTTAGTCTGAGATAATAACCAAGCTATGTATCTAGTCACCTTAGTTCCTATTGAAACACACAGCTATATAGTCTGAGATAATAACCAAGCTATGTATCAAATCACCTTAGTTCCTATTGAAACACACGGGTATTTAGTCTGAGATAATAACCAAGCTACGTATCGATCATCTTAGTTCCTATTGAAACACACGGCTATTTAGTCTGAGATAATAACCAAGCTATGTATCGAGTCACCTTAGTTCCTATTGAAACACACGGCTATATAGTGTGAGATAATAACCAAGCTATGTATCGAATCACCTTAGTTCTTATTGAAACACACGGCTATTTAGTCTGAGATAATAACCAAGCTATGTATCGAATCACCTTAGTTCTTATTGAAACACACGGCTATATAGTCTGAGATAATAACCAAGCTATGTATCGACTCACCTTAGTTCCTATTGAAACACACGGCTATTTAGTCTGAGATAATAACCAAGCTATGTATCTAGTCACCTTAGTTCCTATTGAAACACACGGCTATATAGTCTGAGATAATAACCAAGCTATGTATCGAGTCACCTTAGTTCCTATTGAAACATACGGCTATTTAGACTGAAATAATAACCAAGCTATGTATCGAGTCACCTTAGTTCCTATTGAAACACACGGCTATTTAGTCTGAGATAATAACCAAGCTATGTATCTAGTCACCTTAGTTCCCATTGAAACACACGGCTATATAGTCTGAGATAATAACCAAGCTATGTATCAAATCACCTTAGTTTCTATTGAAACACACGGCTATTTAGTGTGAGATAATAACCAAGCTATGTATCGAGTCACCTTACTTCCTATTGAAACACACGGCTATTTAGTCTGAGATAATAACCAAGCTATGTATCTAATCACCTTACTTCCTATTGAAACACACGGCTATGTGGAACCATCTTGTCACCTAATACTTTATTCTAAATAAAGTTAAAATTCTTTTTTTAGTTTTTGCGTTTCCGAGGCGAATGTAAAAAAATTATATCAAACGACTATTTCTATCTTTACTATGACAGTGTATAGTAATGTTCTCGGCGATTTAAAAATATTAAGGGTTTTTATCAGTTTCTTTGAGAAAAACTTGCCTAATAATGTATCATACTGGTCTGAGCAAAGTTTGGATTAGTGGCCACAATGACTTTTCTTCTTTTTTTTCAATTGCATAGCATAATAAGTATCATATTATATAGGTATACGGTCTTAAAAGGCTAAAAGCTACCTTATATAGAAGTAATTGGTCAGAATTTTCTGCTGGTGGAAGTTCCCAGTCCTCAGCTTGTTAGTAAGTTCCTGGTCTAGGAGTGTGAAGATTCGCCTGCATGCCCACCACAGTTGAAACGTATTGAAAAAAAGATGCCTTAAAATGAGGTTTGACAACACGTGATTCACGTAAAAGAAGTGACGATGGACTGAAAGTAGTTCTAATGGGAAAGTGAGCCACACTACTCTAACATCTGGTTGTCAACATGTGATTCACGTTAAAGAACTGAAGGTGAACTGAAAGTAGTTCTAATGGGAAAGTGAGCCACACCACTCCAACATCTGGTTGTCAGCACGTGATTCACGTAAAAGAACTGAAGGTGGACTAAAAGTAGTTCTGATGGGAAAGTGAGCCACACCACTCCAACATCTAGTTGTCAACACGTAATTCATGTAAAATAACTGAAGGTAGACTAAAAGTAGTTCTGATGGGAAAGTGAGCCATACCACTCCAACATCTGGTTGTCAGCACGTGATTCACGTGAAAAGAAATGTGATGGACTGGAAGTATTTATGATAGAAAAGTGAAACACATTAGTTTAACATCTCATTGACTTGCTCTCTTTAAGTACACCACTCTTGATTCTTTATGTGTAACTAGATGTTATGGATAAATTTAATTTTTATGTTAGATTCTTCTACATTTTAATCTGTAAACTATGATATATCTTACTTCTAATTAAATTTACAAATATTTGATGACTAGACTGGTAACTAGCAAACTTCATTATGGTTAGAAGTAGTTGAAGTATAAATGTGATTGAGTTTATAGTGTGTGATAGAGAGTGGGTTATGTGTGAAAATCGTATACATGAGTGTGATTTTACACAGGGTCAGAAACTTGTAATGAATACTACCTACAGATTGGTAACTTGTTACGTTAGAAAAACATTTAGTGAGACTGAGCAATAACAAAATGCGAACAGGCGCTAAGCAAGCAAAAAAAAGGAACAAATAATGTTTTGTGGAACTATTACAAGAAGAAATGCTTCGTCCATATGGGTATGAAAACAAGTTAGGAAAGAGGCAGATTTGGTGAACGAGAGTGTTGAATCTAAGATACTTAAAATCTTAAGATCATAGAAGCATATTCAGTTACCATCCAAATAACAGTCTCTAATAGTTTGAAACCTTTGGTTGCTTCCAATGAGGAACAATATAATGGGGAACCTTTTATTTAGTATAGTGGTAAAGTTGTTTGTAGTTTGGAACAAAGGATTATAAGTTGATTAGCAGATGCTTAAGTTAAAAATGTTACAGAGTATGTTGACAATTTAATTGTTGGTATCACAGAACATTCCCTTTTTTGTAGTGCTTGTAGAATGTTATAAATCCTAAGTGTTGCTTTAAAAATATAAAAACTACTTCAGAGATTTATGAATTACAACAGATGTTTCTGGAGTGCTCAGTATAGATGCAGGAATGATTTATTTAGCATGGTCCAATGTTTAAATGGAAGATTATCAAGGATGTATTTAGAGCAACAGATGGGCTAATTGGACCCTTCAGGATAACAAGTTAGGTAATAGGATGGTTAAGAAACCTCAAAAAAATGTCCACTAGAAGCAGCTTAAACTTAACTTTCCTAGTGATGGGAGGGTATAGGATATGGGAAATAAAAAAAAAATTAACAGGATATATAGGGCAAGAGGAAACCTGGAAAGAGACTTAGAGCAATAAATAATGGTTTTAAAAATACGTCTTTCATATTTAAAGATAAATATATTACATTCATGAATGTTTTCATTTTTCATTATCATGACAGGAGCATTATGAAAGAAATAGATGAATTCAGAGGTGAATACAAATAAAGTCTTGATATTATAGGAATTATTGAAACTTGGTTAAATTTGCATCATACTGACAATAGTATTTACTTCAAGGTAAAAACTTATTTAGTGCTGATGGATTTTTAAAAGAGGAATTTAGGGCTTCTACATATAAGAGATGAGTTGCATCCTGTCAAAAGAGAAGAAATAAAAATATGGTAGTCAAGTTACTTTATCTATATGAAATACAATCGAACGATTCAAGAGTCGAAAGGTTTTAATTGGAATTTGTTATAGATCACCTGATCAGACACATGAGGTCGATCACAGACTGACGAATGAGGTGAGGGTTGTTATTAACAGGGTTAGTGGTGCAATGATGGTAGGAGACTTTAATTTTGAACACAGTGATTGGAATTGCTTTCAGTCAAGTAGGGATCTCGAGAAGTTTTATTGAAATATGTCAGGAAAGACTTCTTTGTATCAAGGAGCCAACTATAGCTCTAGCCGTTTTAGGCTATGTCTAACAACTTGTCTAATAAGGATATGTTTACAACAGTTAAGGTGGGGGGGTATTTATGAACAGTGAATATTTCATAATTAGATTTGAGATTTTGCTACATGTTGAGATGAAAATAATGAAATGTACTTTCTAATACACAGAAAGCCGATTTTGAGGCCACGAGACTAACATTATTTCTATTGATTTCTAATACTAGATTTAAATAAAGGTGATGTGGAACCAATTTTGGAAAATTTTTAAAATACGTGTCTTTTAATTCCTAAAAAAATAACAAAGTGTGAATAGAAAATCAAATCTTATTGCCTGATCATAGAAATAAATGAGAAAATCAAATTTGATTGACTAACTATGAAATATAGATAGGAAAATCAAATATGATTGGCTAAGTGTGGGATTAAATAGTAAAATCAAATCTAATTGGCTAATTATGGAAAGATGTGGGAAAATCAAATTTAATTGGATAACTATAGAAAGAAATTGTAAAATCAAATCCGACTGGCTGGCTAACTATGGAACTAATTGAAACATTAAAATATAATTGGCTACTTATGGAAATAAATAGTAAAATCAAATATAATTGGCTGATTTATGGAAATAAGTGGGAAAATTAAGGATAAATACCAAAAGTTTAATAGATTTAAACTGACAAGTATGGTAAAATATAAGAAGAGCTAGAAATTGATTTTAAAAATGAAATTAGGAAAAAAAATGATTTATGACAAATACCTGGGATAATGTTAAAAAAGTAGGAAGGGTTAAATTGTTTTAAAGATAAACAAAAGATTAAAGTTGAGTTTTGGGGTAAAACAATAGTTTATCATTATTGTTATCAGAATTAAAAAAAAACTTCGATTATCCTCTAACTGTTTAGAAAAGTGTGTTTATTCCGTTGTTTTCCTACTAGAACGACGGAATGTCATTTTATAAAACAATAAATAAAAAGACACGCAAACAGAAACAAATTTTGAAGTATAAAGATCATACTGGGAAATATTATTAAATATTTAAGAAATCATAGCGCGATTATCTCATAAACATAATGATATGATAATGCCAGTCGAGGTTATCTAGTTTATCGTGATATTTCGAATAGATCTCTAGTAGAGAAATTTACGAGATATTTGGGCAAATGTACAAGGATTAGAAAAAACGTTGTATTTAGTATATTATACCACCCCACCAGTGGTACAGTGATATGTACAAGGATCAGAAAAACGTTGTATTTAGTATATTATACCACCCCCACCAGTGGTACAGTGATATGTACAAGGATTAGAAAAACGTTGTATTTAGTATATTATACCACCCCCACCAGTGGTACAGTGATATGTACAAGGATTAGAAAAACGTTGTATTTAGTATATTACACCACCCCCACCAGTGGTACAGTGATATGTACAAGGATCAGAAAAACGTTGTATTTAGTATATTATACCACCCCCACCAGTGGTACAGTGATATGTACAAGGATTAGAAAAACGTTGTATTTAATATATTACACCACCCCCACCAGTGGTACAGTGATATGTACAAGGATTAGAAAAACGTTGTATTTAGTATATTATACCACGCCCACCAGTGGTACAGTGATATGTACAAGGATTAGAAAAACGTTGTATTTAGTATATTATACCACCCCACCAGTGGTACAGTGATATGTACAAGGATTAGAAAAACGTTGTATTTAGTATATTATACCACGCCCACCAGTGGTACAGTGATATGTACAAGGATTAGAAAAACGTTGTATTTAGTATATTATACCACGCCCACCAGTGGTACAGTGATATGTACAAGGATTAGAAAAACGTTGTATTTAGTATATTATACCACGCCCACCAGTGGTACAGTGATATGTACAAGGATTAGAAAAAAGTTGTATTTAGTATATTATACCACCCCCACCAGTGGTACAGTGATATGTACAAGGATTAGAAAAACGTTGTATTTAGTATATTATACCACCCCCACCAGTGGTACAGTGATATGTACAAGGATTAGAAAAACGTTGTATTTAGTATATTATACCACGCCCACCAGTGGTACAGTGATATGTACAAGGATTAGAAAACGTTGTATTTAGTATATTATACCACGCTCACCAGTGGTACAGTGATATGTACAAGGATTAGAAAAGTTGTATTTAGTATATTATACCACCCCACCAGTGGTACAGTGATATGTACAAGGATTAGAAAAACGTTGTATTTAGTATATTATACCACCCCCACCAGTGGTACAGTGATATGTACAAGGATTAGAAAAACGTTGTATTTAGTATATTATACCACGCCCACCAGTGGTACAGTGATATGTACAAGGATTAGAAAAACGTTGTATTTAGTATATTACACCACCCCCACCAGTGGTACAGTGATATGTACAAGGATTAGAAAACGTTGTATTTAGTATATTATACCACCCCAACCAGTGGTACAGTGATATGTACAAGGATTAGAAAAACGTTGTATTTAGTATATTATACCACGCCCACCAGTGGTACAGTGATATGTACAAGGATTAGAAAAACGTTGTATTTAGTATATTATACCACCCCCACCAGTGGTACAGTGATATGTACAAGGATTAGAAAAACGTTGTATTTAGTATATTATACCACCCCCACCAGTGGTACAGTGATATGTACAAGGATTAGAAAAACGTTGTATTTAGTATATTATACCACCCCCACCAGTGGTACAGTGATGTGTACAAGGATTAGAAAAACGTTGTATTTAGTATATTATACCACCCCACCAGTGGTACAGTGATATGTCTGAGGACTCTCACTGCTATAAACCTGGATTCAACACCCGTGGTGGGCAGAGCACAGATGACCCATCAGGTAGCTTTGTCCTTAATTCCAAACAGACAATAGTGTATCATAAAATATCTTCACCCCTGTCATTACATTTTACAGCCCAACATGGCCAGCTGGTTAAGGCACTCGACTCGTAATCCGAGGGTCACGGGTTCGAATCCCCGTCACACCAAACGTGCTCGCCCTTTCAGCCGTGGGGGCGCGCTAGAATGTGACGGCCAAACCCACCATTCATTAGTAAAAGAGTAGCCCAACAGTTGGCGGTGGGTGGTGATGACTAGCTGCCTTCCCTCTAATCTTACACTTGTAAAGATAGCCCTTTTATAATTTTGCGCGAAATTAAAAAATAAATAAAATTATATATTACCTTCTGGTATGTATTTTACCTTCTATTTATGGCAACTGTTCAAAATAAATCCAGGGAACTGATATTTGCCATGAAAAATTGTTAACTCCTCAACAAATGGAAGAACTAATATAGTAAAATTGAAATTTCAACTCAATTATTGAGCTCAGCATAGTCGATCTAAAATCATTCTCTTCTCTTGTTTGTGGATCATGCTTAAATAAAATAATAACTGTTGAGTCTTACCTCTGTCAGGCTAACAACGTTCTCTATTCTCATAGTAAGTTTCATTCATCATAAAAAATGTGCTTCGTAAAAGGTTCGAAATATATAAAGACGGGAATGAAACAAAAGAAATTCATGAAGAATAAAGAATTATGATATCCAGAGAAAACGTGTTTCATAATATAAATTTTATTGGTTAACTTAAAAAAGTAAGACCAGCCAATAACGTACCTTTCCTTCCAATTAACTGTAAACGTTACAAAAACATTAAAAAATTTATCACTGACCCTGTAGTCTTAAACAAGAAATATTGTTCAGTTTTTATCCTTTTTCATTTTGGCAAAATTATCAAATAAAATAAAGTTTTTGGACCTTGATGTTAAATCGTTTACAAGGATTAGCTAGATCTAGGTAACTTCTAATTTCTGTCAGTGAATGTGGTCAGTCATGTTATTATGAGTAATTTATTAATAAATGGGATATATTAATGGTGTCAAGTTATTTTCTGGCCCGGCATGGCCAGGTGTGTTAAGGCGTTCGACTCGTAAGCTGAAGGTCGCGGGTTCGAATCCCCGTTGCACCAAACATGCTCGCACTTCAGTCGTGGGGGCGTTATAATGTGACAGTCAATCCCACTATTCGTTGGTAAAAGAGTAGCCCAAGGGTCAGCGGGGGATGGTGATGGCTAGCTGCCTTCCCTCTATTCTTATACTGCTAAATTAGGGACGGCTAGCGCAGATAGCCCTCGAGTAGCTTTGTGCGAAATTAAAAAACAAACAAACAAGTTATTTTCTGCTTAAAAGCAAACTGGAGTGTCATTTCAGCTTTAGCTCCTACCAAAACCCCCTGTTTCTTAAATGGCACTACACACACATGACGTAGTCCCACAATTCTCTCTGGACGCGCGAATATGGGAACTGAAGAGTCTATAATAAGTAAGTGCCATTAAATTTCTCTGGTACATTATTTGACATTTGACCTTGATAGACATCCACACTTTTCATATGTCCGATTTTAATTTGTATGCACAGCTTTTCAAGACTCGTTCTTTCAACCAATTTCCACACAGTTTTCAACCATAAAATATTCTGAGAAAAGACACGTAAAAAGAGGCATTTTTTTGTTTTAAAGTCTGACTTCGTATTTTGTCTAAATTTAAGAAATATGTATATTCCGGTACATAACTTAAAAAAAGAAAAAGGTAAATCACATTCGTTATGTTACAGTGTCTCATTGGTTTATTTGTTACTTTCGTCTGGTGAATGATGTTTATTTTCTGTAGTATGAATTATATATATGTTACTAAAAAAAACAAAAGATCATCCTCAGATAACTGTAAACAAACGGTGATTTTGAGATAGGAAAGTGTAAATAAATGGTCTTCTTGTGATAGCTAACTGTGAAATCTATCTAGTGAGAAATAATTTTCAACTGCATTCTTATTTGGCACAAGAAAGGCAATATAAAGAAAACAAACAAAAACATATTCTAGCACGTAACTAGTATAGCGTTCATGAACCTATCCTTTCCTTGACGGCACAAAAAATTCTGATTAATGATCAAATATAAATAAAACAAATAGAACATTGGAAAAGACATATTTAGAGAAATGAAGAAATATAAATAAAACAATTACAATTGGCAAAAACGCTGTAAAAATAGCAGTAATAAAGATAAAAATTGGATCTTTTTTGCCATATGAAGGTATATTAGAAAGATGTGTTGTTTTTTTAAAGTGCAATAGGTTTAAGTAAATAATGGGTCAGATGGGGGCAGGGCTCAGAGTGTGAATTTCTTATTGAACTTGTTTTTAAATGTATGATATTAAAAATTAAAGTATTTTGAAAAATTAACCAAGTATTTGTAAGAACGTGGCCGAAAAATTAATTTTTTAATATATCTTTGTTGTTAAAATTATGTCAAGAAACGTTTTTTTTTTTGTAAAAGTCGCTACGAAATCAAAACAAATTATTGTTGACTGCAAATTAGGCTTAGCTCTACTTAAGCCTACTTTGGTTTCTTGAATACAAAGCGTATTTTGTACTTATGGAATATTTTTTTTTTACGATTGTACTTACTTTCTATATAAAAAATAGGACAAAGAATATATAAACATATATATTATACATTTTTCAGTGGATTAAATGATTTCAATGTTTGAAAACAGTCGATACCATTCAACACGAGTTTCCATTATTTTGAGACAATAAGCTCAACTAACTAAAATCACGTCCTCTGGGCCGTGCTTTCCAACTGTTTTAAAATGAAAAATGTATAGGCTGGCAACTCCATTCTATTTTCTGCTACTTTGCTCCATAGAAAACTCGTTTCCTGCTCGACAGAACAATTAGCTTGATCTGACGTCAGAAGCACCTGTATTCTGGCTGCAAAGTATTCACATAAAAACAATGCTATCGTTGTAAAGTTAAAATAAATGAGTTATCTAGCTTTCTCTCTTCTGTTTGTCTTAACTAAGTAATCTGAGTTGATAGAATGAATAAGAAAGTTAGAATAAAAAAATACCAAGCAAGCTACCATTAACTAACTTTTATCTTCTCGCAAAACAACAACAGCACCAATGAGATACGTTTTGACATAAAGAAAAAACACTCTAGTTATTACGGAGATACTGTAACTCTATTAGAAAAATTTCCCACAATTTCGGCATATTCTGTAGAAAACTTATATTTACGTTATGGAAAAATACGTATATAATTTACTTTCATAGGTACGTATTGTAAGCACATATACAATAAAACTCAAGACAACGTTTTCTACGAGAAACAAAATTAAAGCTAAATAATATTTTTCCTGTTGGGTTCATACTCACCACTAGAGTTCCAGTGGTTCAAAAATTAGGTCTGAAGACTTATAACTTTTAAAACTAGATTCGATACCCGTGATGAACATAACCTGTTGTGTAGCTTTGTGCTTAACTACAGAAATAAAGTAAAATAAACTGTGAACCAGTTAAGCTTTGTTTTGGATGTTCTGGTGTTTAGGGTAGTTGGCTCACAACCTGCGGGTCGCAGGTTGGAGTCTCGTCACAAAACTTGCTCGCCCCTTTAGTTATGGGGTCGTTATAAAGTCACACTGTTCATTGTAAAAGAGTAGCCTAAGAGTTGGCGGAGGGTAGTATTGACTATTTGCCTTTTCTCTAGTCTATTAACTCAAAACTAGGACGAATAGCACAGACAGCTCTCGTGTAGCTCTCCGCAAAATTCATAAAGAAAATGAATAAAACCAATATATTATGATAAAATATTTAAATAAGAAAATCTACGTTACCATTAAGAGTATGATGTGATGGTTGTAGTTTGAAACTTATTTCATTTCTATATTCTGTGACATGTATACTTGCTTCATGAGGGAGTTACTGGTATCAACACGTACTGGATATGTGAATCTTATATCAGTAAAAACGACAGTTATAACACGTTTATACTTAATTCTTGGGGGGGGAGCTACTTTCTCACGCTGCGGAGTGACACACATTCCATATGCCAGTGTTCGCCAGTAGTTTGATAAGGTACACAAGAGACCAGTAAATGTCCTCGACCAGTAGATTTATTAAACATTTCTCTACTTTTGTCGCTCTAGAGATTGCCCTGTCAACACCATTATGAGTACCGAATTTGTGGTCAACGTACATTTCTGATACAGTAAATAAAGGATTTGTGACAGATTCTTCATCAGATAATGATCCAGAGAGTAATATCTGTCTTCATTGTAATAATGCTTCTATACTTCTCCATATCAGCCGAGAATATATCGTCATCCACCGTTTTTAATATCCTGACGTTCATTAGAAAAAGGTGTTCTCCAGCGCGAATGTTGGTAATGGCTGAAAAAAACGAAAAGCAAGTGAAAAGTCTTGGTATTGTAAAATATTATGTATATATATCTTCTCACGCTTCCATAGAAATTACACATTAAAGTAATATTTAATCTGGCGGGAAGGTTCTACAGCTCAGCATTTAATAACCACAAAAAAGGTGACAGCGAACTGGAAATTACTTAGCACTTCTAAAGATAAATAGATACCTGTTGTAAAATCATATAGCATTCATTAATATAGAAACTTAATTACGTGAACTGTAAACATGTATATGTCAGAATTAAATCAGTATTGTTGGAGTTTGTTAAAGATGTATCCGTTAATATTGAAATGTTACTATTATTATTATTATTATTACTATATATTATTACTATTATGTGGCTTGTAATGATCTTGGATGTTGGTAATGAATTGGTACTCAGCCACTCAGCCAGGATAATCTGCTATCAATTCAATGGAAGATTAACAACATTTTTATTTATAGTTTCTATAGAGAACGACCAGGGCGTGGCCGTGAGGTCAGTGTGCCAGTCTGTAAATCCCATGGTTCACATTTAATTTCTCTTTAATCGTTCTCTGCACCTTCGAACTGTGGGTGGGTTACAAAAAAGACAGTCAGATAGATATGTCAGAGTAGGTGCTCCTGAATAGGTGTTTTTCTTCTAGTACAGCAGTTCACAACTAGGGGTGAATAGGTTTGCTCGTATATCCGAAACAAATATCTTCTGCATATGTTTCGAAAGTTTCATAACTCAAAAATCTACACGTGTGTTAGTCTGGTGTTCAACTCTCGATTTTCATATTTCTGCATGGATCTTTACTTTTATTTCACGTGTTTTATCTAATACCCACGAAGATTATTTATTGTTGACATGTTTACCTTGTGTAAGTATTAGTATAGTTTGAATGTATCTCAAGACGGCTGGTGTGAATATTACAACTTTTATTAAAATAAAGTAGACAACAACGTTTCGACCTTATTAGGTCGTGTTCAGGTTAATAAAAGTGTTAATACATACACCAGCTGTCTTGAGATAAATTTTTGCTCAAAGTGGGTTTCTCGTCAACACGAATTATTGGTATAGTTTGTTTGATGTTCAGGTTGTTTGTCTAATGTTGACACGATTCATTTAAAGATTACATTATCTGATAATCATCTATTGTTAACAATGTTCAATTTTTTCAGATGGTTGACATGTTTTACTTAATGCTGACTCGACATTCCTAATATTAATACTGACGCCTGTTCTTTATTTCATCTTAATTTCTACTTTACCTTACTCAGGCTTATCTCACTGGTTTATCTAATATTGTCTATTGTGTATCATGAATGTTACAATTTATTGCTCGAATTTTGGTTGTAATGGCTTAGAGTATGTGATATTTTCTATACTTTACCTTGTGTTAACTGTTACCATACGTTGTTTAAGTTCATGATTGTGATGGCTTGGTTTATCTGATATTCTCTGTTGTTTATCATGTGTTAACTGTCACCATACGTTGTTCAAGTTCATGATTGTGATGGCTTGGTTTATCTGATATTCTCTGTTGTTTATCTTGTGTTAACTGTTACCATACGTTGTTCAAGTTCATGATTGTGATGGCTTGGTTTATCTGATATTCTCTGTTGTTTATCTTGTGTTAACTGTTACCATACGTTGTTCAAGTTCATGATTGTGATGGCTTGGTTTATCTGATATTCTCTGTTGTTTATCTTGTGTTAACTGTTACCATACTTTGTTCAAGTTCATGATTGTGATGGCTTGGTTTATCTGATATTCTCTGTTGTTTATCTTGTGTTAACTGTTACCATACGTTGTTCAAGTTCATGATTGTGATGGCTTGGTTTATCTGATATTCTCTGTTGTTTATCTTGTGTTAACTGTTACCATACGTTGTTCAAGTTCATGATTGTGATGGCTTGGTTTATCTGATATTCTCAGTTGTTTATCTTGTGTTAACTGTCACCATACGTTGTTCAAGTTCATGATTGTGATGGCTTGGTTTACCTGATATTCTCTGTTGTTTATCTTGTGTTAACTGTTACCATACGTTGTTCAAGTTCATGATTGTGATGGCTTGGTTTATCTGATATTCTCTGTTGTTTATCTTGTGTTAACTGTTACCATACGTTGTTCAAGTTCATGATTGTGATGGCTTGGTTTATCTGATATTCTCTGTTGTTTATCTTGTGTTTACTGTTACCATACGTTGTTCAAGTTCATGATTGTGATGGCTTGGTTTATCTGATATTCTCTGTTGTTTATCTTGTGTTAACTGTCACCATACGTTGTTCAAGTTCATGATTGTGATGGCTTGGTTTATCTGATATTCTCTGTTGTTTATCTTATGTTAACTGTTACCATACGTTGTTCAAGTTCATGATTGTGATGGCTTGGTTTATCTGATATTCTCTGTTGTTTATCTTGTGTTAACTGTTACCATACGTTGTTCAAGTTCATGATTGTGATGGCTTAGTTTATCTGATATTCTCTGTTGTTTATCTTGTGTTAACTGTTACCATACGTTGTTCAAGTTCATGATTGTGATGGCTTGGTTTATCTGATATTCTCTGTTGTTTATCTTGTGTTAACTGTTACCATACGTTGTTCAAGTTCATGATTGTGATGGCTTGGTTTATCTGATATTCTCTGTTGTTTATCTTGTGTTAACTGTTACCATACGTTGTTCAAGTTCATGATTGTGATGGCTTGGTTTATCTGATATTCTCTGTTGTTTATCTTGTGTTAACTGTTACCATACTTTGTTCAAGTTCATGATTGTGATGGCTTGGTTTATCTGATATTCTCTGTTGTTTATCTTGTGTTAACTGTTACCATACGTTGTTCAAGTTCATGATTGTGATGGCTTGGTTTATCTGATATTCTCTGTTGTTTATCTTGTGTTAACTGTTACCATACGTTGTTCAAGTTCATGATTGTGATGGCTTGGTTTATCTGATATTCTCAGTTGTTTATCTTGTGTTAACTGTCACCATACGTTGTTCAAGTTCATGATTGTGATGGCTTGGTTTACCTGATATTCTCTGTTGTTTATCTTGTGTTAACTGTTACCATACGTTGTTCAAGTTCATGATTGTGATGGCTTGGTTTATCTGATATTCTCTGTTGTTTATCTTGTGTTAACTGTTACCATACGTTGTTCAAGTTCATGATTGTGATGGCTTGGTTTATCTGATATTCTCTGTTGTTTATCTTGTGTTTACTGTTACCATACGTTGTTCAAGTTCATGATTGTGATGGCTTGGTTTATCTGATATTCTCTGTTGTTTATCTTGTGTTAACTGTCACCATACGTTGTTCAAGTTCATGATTGTGATGGCTTGGTTTATCTGATATTCTCTGTTGTTTATCTTATGTTAACTGTTACCATACGTTGTTCAAGTTCATGATTGTGATGGCTTGGTTTATCTGATATTCTCTGTTGTTTATCTTGTGTTAACTGTTACCATACGTTGTTCAAGTTCATGATTGTGATGGCTTAGTTTATCTGATATTCTCTGTTGTTTATCTTGTGTTAACTGTTACCATACGTTGTTCAAGTTCATGATTGTGATGGCTTGGTTTATCTGATATTCTCTGTTGTTTATCTTGTGTTAACTGTTACCATACGTTGTTCAAGTTCATGATTGTGATGGCTTGGTTTATCTGATATTCTCTGTTGTTTATCTTGTGTTAACTGTCACCATACGTTGTTCAAGTTCATGATTGTGATGGCTTGGTTTATCTGATATTCTCTGTTGTTTATCTTGTGTTAACTGTTACCATACGTTGTTCAAGTTCATGATTGTGATGGCTTGGTTTATCTGATATTCTCTTTTGTTTATCTTGTGTTAACTGTTACCATACATCGTTCAGGATCTAATCGTAATCATTGTATCAGCTTTATTAACCAATAATATTAAACACGAAACAACAAATGGTTAAAAATACGACAATGATATTGTTGCTGTATTATGTGAATGTTTTGTTTTATTTCTCTGTGTCTTTTCTATTTCGATCATTATGGTCTGGTGTTTAATGGTACTATTCTTTGATGAAGGTGATAATGTAAAATATTTGGAATAAATAAGGGTATTTTCTGAAAATTAATTGTACCTTTTTAGTAAGTATTTACAATAACTTAACTTGAAAGTGGTACGAGAGTAATATAAAACTACATTTTCCTCAGTTAAAGTTTTCTTTATCTCCTCTTCTCTTAAATATAAAAAGACTGGACTGAGTGTAACTTTTACAGTCATACATGTTGATTTATCTAACAGCTAATTATCAGTTACAAACGAATATGTTCGATACGATATTTAAAAGATTTTGAATAGTTATTATGCTCCTATATCTATTCCACTGAATACTTAGAAAATATCTAATGATAAAAAGAAAGTGTAAAATTACACCAAATGGAACAAATAATTTAAACAGATAATTAGCTATCGTAAAGTTACAGGTTTACCGCTTGAAAGGTAGTTGTATAACAATGTCATAGTAACATTTTGGTAAAGATGAATAGCTTGTACTTCTTTAAAGTTGCCTAGAAACCAGATGATAGTACAACCCATGAGAATATAACTTAAACCAATGAGCATACGACAGTTACGGTTTGACAAACACTTCAGTCATGAGTTTAGATTATCTGCAGTCGCCAGCTTCGCCTAGTGTGAAACTAATGAGAAAAATATTGCCATCCTGGTGCTATGAACGATAACACATAGCTGTGCGAAGTTTCTCTTTTTTTGTAGGCGTTGCTTCGTCCGGATTAGACGATTCATGGAGTAATGGAATGAAGCCACTTCCAAAGCATGCTTTCGGTTATATAGCTGTTCACGTTTCGTTTTGAATTTTATGCGAAACTGGCATTTGCATCTCCTTAGAAACAGTTGTGTGATACAACACTGACACATGCTTGTTCCTACATACATATTACTTGTAATACTACAACATGTGTCTATTTGTACATAAAATTTTATGCAACAGAGACACTACACAGGTATCGTGTGTAACACTAGTTCAGGTGCCTACGTATACATGATGTTTTATGTAACACTGAAACGTTGTTGTATACACAGGTACAGTATCTAACATGACCACACGTGGACGGAAGTTATGGAAATTCATGATTACGATATGAAAACTTGCTTCCCTTATGAGTAATTTTTAAAAAGGGTAAAAGTATCTACAAAAACTGGGAAACAAAAAATATGAAACCACAAATTTGCATGGACCCGACAAACCTTCAAACCAAATGTGATAAGGATCCATCTACAGGGGGCAAAGTAATGGTAAAAACCAAAAAACACAAAATGCAAAACTAAAACTTTGTGTGTATCTCCCTATGGACATAACGAACCTCCATACCAATGTTGGTAAAGACCCATCCACACCCTGCGAAGTAGTTACATGGAACTACAAGAAACAATACTATTATATTTATATAGAAGTTTCATGTAACATTGAAAAGTTTGTCTGTTTATTGTCATGTTCTCTAGGTAACACTGACACATATTTTTATATCCGTGATACTTTATATGACATTGATAGTGCTATAGTTATTAACTTATAATAACCCCTTATTATATATTAATAGGAACTGAAGGATTATAATGGTTTGTTTACAATGTAATGGTTGTAAAAAGTCCATCGGTTCTCCGACGATTGGTTCTGAATGAAACGAAACAAAATTTCAAGCAGCCATTTTGATGTAGCAACGAAATCCTTTGTAGTTTAATCATATAGAAAAACACATTATTTAGTTTGAGATAAAACAAAAACACTGTTTTCTTCCCAACCTTCACCTGATTCTCGCGGGTATTTATGGGGCGCGAATCAAGTATTCATGCGCACATTCGACAAAGAGCTTGAACGTTGTCAAGAAACTGCTTTAAATTCACCGTCTAATCGAGTTTTGTTCCTTTTCATTCTACCGTCTAACAAAAAAAGACAGTTAGGATATATAACTATTCTATCGGAAATCATACTTACCGGCCTTTCTTTCACTAATAAAAAACAGTTAGTATCAGCTTTATATATTCTATAGGAAATCATACTTACCGACCTTTCTTTACAGCTTCTAAATTTAACAGCTTTGACTTTCTGTTGTTTGTTGTCTTGGAGATAATATTTCTACATTGTTTTCTCTGTGGTTTAGTGTGTAAATGAAACTATAGTTCGTTCTTGTTTCATACATTGAGCGAGATATAGTACTGAGAGATAAATAACAATAGTTGTTTCTTTGTTTATCACCGCAAAGCTATAAGATAGGATATATGTGGTGTATTTTCCGCGGGTATCAAAACCTGAAATTTAGCGTGGTAAGCTGTTAACCTACTTGGACAGTACCACCTCAATGATAAATTATTCATTTGGAAAATACCGACTTAATTAGAGATTACGTATTTGAAGAATACCGTCTCAACTTTAAATTATCTAATACCGTATTAGTTACACATTACCTACTTGGATAATACTGCCCTAATTAAACAGCAACAGCTTTAAAATAACAAAATACATTATTTCTGCCTGGTATGTGCAGAAATCATCATTTTTTTTATTCGTAAATTGTGTACTGTATAGGAGAAAATACATATTTTACATATTTATTCTGTACAGAATATGTAGTGTTTATTACAGTATGTATTTTGTCTCTAAAATACAAATTATACAGAACGTAACTTTTTATCTATGCAGTTGCATTTTTATTACAAAATGTACGTTTCATTTCATATCGTTTATACTTATATTGTATATAACTCTCTGCAGTAGTTTTATAAGAGAAATCCAAATACATTCCAAACAATAGACCTTTAGATCTATGTTACTTGTATTTATTAAATTGTATAAAGTTTTCCATATATTTGAGTCAGCGAGGAGTATTCGTTAGATCCCAGCTTCCACGTCTCACAAAGTTTAAGTTAATACTGTTTATCGCTCGGTCACACTGTTGTCTTCTGGGAAACATTTTCTGTCGCTCTTACACCCGGCGTGTGCTTATGGGAGATAGAAAGGATTACTCAGATTTGTAGGCCTAACACCACCCAGAAGCTCACTGTCTTTTGCACCTGCTGCCTTCTTAGCTTTATTCGTTGGGAATCATTGTGGTCAGACGACTGGAATTAACCTCGTTATTGAACTGTACCAATAGCTTTCTCTAACCAAGCCTAGCCGTGGGTAGAGTTATTCTCTGAGAAGAAGAGTTATTGATGCTGTCATGTTGAGGATACGACTACAAGATATAAGATATTAGCTGAAATATCCATGAAGAGAGGTGTTCTTCGGAAACGACGAATTACAACGCTAGTAGAAAGTAGTCCTGCGGGAAAATATGGACACCTGTCGTGTAGAGTCTCATTTGTGCCAGTCTCGACTCAAACAGTCTTCAGAAAATAAATAAAAAATATTTTATCTCCCTCTCCCTTGCCACGAGTCGGTAATCGATAGAAGCATCGATTCAGTTTTTATTTTGTTTATACTGGAAATACACAGATATCTTCTCTCTGTAGACAAGAAAGAAACGTGTTTAATATGCGCTATAAAAAACGATACGCGTTGTTGCAAATGTACATATCCGTTTAGAGTGTTGTTGAAAATACACAGTTGTTTGTCAGGAAACCTTTCTTCATTATAACAATTTAATGCAGTGTACTACTAGCTGACTTCTGTTCAGTCTATCAGTTTGAAATTAGAGATAGCTAACACAGATAGCACTAGAGAAAATTAAAAACAAAGGAGAACTCATATTCATAATGGTTAAATAGTTAAACAACCTGCACACTTTACCTTTATTGATCTCTGTCACTTTTGCACGTGGCTTTTCCTGCAAAACCTCGGGAATTGTGGTAATTGCATAATTGTACACATCCGATTAATATACGTAGTACCCGATCAACCTAGCAACCAAATTCTTACGCGTCATTTGTAATATTGTTTGTGGCGAAAGTTAAAAGTTGCTAGTTATTTTAATGATCGGATAATTATATAAGTTTTATAGTAAAACAAAAATTAATTAAGAACATTTGATAGATGTCCATGCTCAGAATAATGAGTTGCCTATTTTAGTAGCATACAATGTTTGTAATACACACGCAAATAAACAGATAAACAGACAGATACTATTTTTATACATTGTTATTAATGTAACCAAACTAGATTTTAAAAGGTCGACACCAAACAAAAAGCTTTTATAACAAGAGTGTTAACCTATTACGCTACTATGAATAACCGTTATACCCAAATATGTATATGAAAATAATACTGCATACTCACATAGGTTGAGAATAGATACTATGTTACAAAAACGAATTTTTTCTTGATAATCACGAATATGAAATCGATAATTATAAAATGTTCGATGAATGTATTTTAAATACTCTAGTCGAAAAAAGCACATTAATAACATCAAACAGTATGTGACGTCATATATATATATATATATATATATATATATATTAAACATATTTAAATCATACTTTTGTTTTCTTACGTGTATTCCAATATAAGGCCGCTGTGTCAGTAATCGTATCGTATTGTAATGAAATTAAACACAATTCACTCTTTAATTATTTTAAGTTAAAGGACATGTTGTTTTTTATATCTCGCACCAATAATTTTACGTAATGCTTTTTCCTAACATAATAATGGAACCACATACCTCATCTAATCTGGAACTCTATCTTTCAAACACTAGTAATCATACGGTGCACTTGGTCTTCGTAAAATAGCTGAACATAACTTACAAATTATGTTTATTAAAAGTTAATTTGCATCGCAGATAAAATACATATGTCTGTTATGATCTATCAACATGCACATAATTTGCCATTAG
Organism: Tachypleus tridentatus; assembly: GCF_004210375.1. Taxonomy (NCBI): domain Eukaryota; kingdom Metazoa; phylum Arthropoda; class Merostomata; order Xiphosura; family Limulidae; genus Tachypleus; species Tachypleus tridentatus. The sequence goes on along the minus strand of NC_134825.1, from coordinate 6,626,846 downwards.
TCGTATTTATTCCTACTGAGAGAAACTGTGTCATTCATAAGTCTTCACATTTTTCGGTCAGTCTTGTACATACTGTAATGTTTTGTATTATGGACACGATTTTCTGTCCTTCTTAATAAATTAGTGTACAAAATTTTTGTTTTCTGTTTCGTTACTGCTAGTTTTTAAACTACATATATTTCACTGCTACTATCTGATGTGTGGTAAACGCATCACTGGTTGGTTCAAATATTATCTGAGTTCATTATTCTGTACGACAAGAAGGTTAGCCTAATGTTTTTATTCTATTTCTTTCCTTCTCTACAATAGTGGGACTGTTATCATTGATGAGAAATAACTAAATGGATTTCTTTAGTAAATACGAATACAAGAAAAGAGGTTTATTAAGAAGACAGACAGATAGCTAGTTAGGTCGATCGATCACTAATTCATTGATTATTGGTTTGTTTTAAGTGAGCAAAAAGGAAAAAAAAACGAAATAAGATTGTTATTTGTAACTGGTTAAACTGACGTGATATCTCCATTCTTAAGACAAAGCAAAATTAGGTTTGTTTGTTTTTTAACCCTAACATAGTTGCTATTTTTACTTATTTAACTGATTCTGTGTACTAAAACTTTTGGAACACGCAAGTTCTAGATTAAGGCTTAGTGATCATAAATTTCTGTCCCTACTTTTGTTCCAATAATAATTATAACATTCTGTTCCTTTGTTTACAGAAAATTCGTTGGAACTGTTTACCATAACTCGTTAGTATTGACGTATCTTTAGCAGAGGTTGAAAATTCTAGAAATAGTTTACAAAATAAAAGTAGAATGAAAAATAGAAGAACCGTAGTATGAACAAATGTTGACCAAAAGAAACATAGGAAGGCTAATATTAACACAAACAATAAACTATATACAGTTTAGTATACAACACTAAATGTTCACTTTTCAAATTTGTTTCTGAAAAAGAAACTGGTAATAGTTTGGTTTTCGAACTACATTCCACTTATCCATCAAGTTACCTTATTATTATTATTACAGAATTGGATTATGGGGAATTTGTGTGAGAATAAAAACACACTTGTAAGTTGCCGTCGTCAAGACATCACTTGCTCACCTGGATCACTAGTAGATTTAAAGCCTATACATAAGGTGTTCTGAGTGAGGTGTCACTTACGTATCAGATACGTTTTGATCCTGATAAGTTCACATGAGCGTATGACATTAACACCACACTGGTTCCTTTTGTCTAAACTGTAATCACTTGCTATTCAAACAATATGCCATATTTTCCTGAAAGAGGGGGGGTACACAAAACTAAATACAGTTTGAGGCGTGATAAGGATTATGGGGAGGTTCATTGTGTTTCTCTAACGTAGGGCCTCTATAGACTCGGTTTTTGGTTATTTTGATTGAATGTATTTTTCTACAGGTCCAAAACTATTGAAATACGTTCCAAGCATAGAGAGTGTTTGCTCTGTTGTTAAGAGTAAAGCTAGACCATGGGCTTTCTGTGTTCTGCCCATTACGGACGTCATAAGCCTCCAGACTTACCAGTAAGCCATAAAGGGGCATCTAAAGATACAAACTTATACGAACAGCGCATCCAGATACCATATCGTCCAATTTATTAAAACAAGTAAACTTTCAGGCATCTAGTATATAGATAGATCAAGAGAATTAATAAAAACATTATTACAACTAATACCAGTGATAAGTACGAAGTCGTCAGAAAAGAGAAAAATTCACCTTCCGCAACTCGTTCAGTACTAAGTTAGGTTATAATGAGGTAGGACTTATGCTCATTATCTTATTAGAATCGCAATAAAAAGTGAGACACAACCAATTATACGTCACATCCATTTTTTTTGGTTTTTGCTGCTCACTTTAACTAGAAACATGATCTCCTCTCTACGAGTCTCGCCAGAAGAGTGATGCTCGTATCAGAGCGTCGACAAGAAAGAACTGATAGTATTGATTTGAGGTGAGCTAGAAACTTCTAACTGATAAGACCGTACCTGTTTCAGAGTTCGTTGTTTTCATCAGACTGAGCCTCTTTCGCCCAGAAAACTTCGCTATTATTGCCCAGAGATCTATATTAATTCTTTTGAGAATATACTAAAGCTTCTGTAAAGTTCTAGTAAAACAAATCGTGTGTTACGGGTGACTTAGACATCCAGTCAAATTAAAGTAGCGATCACCAAAACGTAAACGAGGCTACAGAAATGTACTTATAAAACGGATATCAGATGTTGTATTCTCCTGTTTTAAATTAATAATTGTAAATAATTTTGTTTCTTTATTTTTTGAAGTCCATCATGAACATAAATCTGTATTGTAATAATAATAATGTCCTATTTGAAATGCTCTAATTTAATGAAATATGTAGTTGGTGTATGACGCTGTCACCGCAAACATGGACTGTTTGTGTGTTTGTTTTTGAATTTCGCGCAAAGCTACACGAAGACTGTATGCGCTAGCCATCCCTAATTTAGCAGTGTAAAACTAGAGGGAAGGCAATTAGTCATCACCACCCACCGCCAACTTTATTGGTAATATTTTACTAAAGAATAATGGGAATGACCGTCACATTATAACGCCCCCACGGCTGAAAGGGCGAGCATGTTTGGTGTGACGGGATTCAAGCCCGTGTCCCTCATATTACTAGTTGAGCGCTTCAAACAGGTCATGCCGAGTCCAGTCTTTGGATTGACTTCATGTAGATCGAGGCCCGGCATGGCCAAGTGTGTTAAGGCGTTCTACTCGTAATCTGAGGGTCGCGGGTTCGAGTTCCGGTCGCACCAAACATGCTCGCTCTTTCATTCGTGGGGGCGTTATAATGTGGCGGTTAATCCCACTATTCGTTGGTAAAATAGTAGCCAAGAGTTGGCAGTGGGTGGTGATGACTAGCTGCCTTCCTCTAGTCTTACACTGCTAAATTAGGGACGGCTAGCACAGATAGCCCTCGAGTAGCTTTGTGCGAAATTCAAAACAAACAATCATGTAGAACGAATGACTCTTTCTTCTGACATCATTGAGAGAAGTACTACATGTATGATCACTGCTATACATGATGATCAACATACCACGTGTTATGTATACACTTGTTAAAGATTTATATAACTACTATATTTATAATATATGTATATATATGCCGGCTTTATAGCTTTATAAGTTGTAAGGTTGTATATTTAGAGAACCGTATGAAATGCTCAGTTGTATAGATGCATGCGTCCAATATTCAATACAAGTATAAGACATCGTGTCACAACATAATAACGCATATATACATATAAGTATTTTCAATATTTGTTTAGTTGTTATACATCCGTCTTTCTCCTTCCCTTCAGTTGGTCACGGTATTGCTACAACTGGACAGATTTTTCTTAGAGTGACGTTCTACACACTGTACAAAATTAAAAATGTGTTAATTAACAATTATGAATTGTTATATTAATATACCGCCCCTTCCATTTTGATAGAGTTTGCATCACGACACTTCTATGACCATCTTCCAATGTTACAATCCTAAACTGTGGTGGATTATCGCTGCTGTATACTTTATCGAAAACTAAATATTTAATAAATAAAATATGTTCCTACACAAGTACTACCTCATTTTCGATTAGAATCGCCATCATTTTTACCATCTCCTGCATGTACGATTGATTCTTAACACTTCTTATAATCAGTTTCAAAGATGGTTACTTTATTTGTAGCATGTATCAAAATTTACAGTCACACAGCATTAGATATAATTCAACACTTACCGTCAGCCGTCACCGTCAATGAAGACCTATGCTCGAAACTGAGCTTGGTACTATCTTTTAAATTACGGTTTAAATATTTCTATTGCGGGAGACAGTTATAACATGGCCGAAATCCATCATGTCGTGGTAAAATACTGTGATCCTGTAGGTAGCGTCGTGTCGGAAAGGAGAGGAACCCAATATATAAACAAATAACATGTCTTGCTTGTACGGTTACAACAATAAGTTAATAATTGCTATAGTACATAACGTTATGTTCAAAGACAACAAGGTACCTGTTGGTCCATTTGGACTGTCCCATCCTCTAAGCCAAAATAAAACTATTAAATAAATTAATTAAAAATATTAAAGCCAGCCCTTATAATATATATATATATCTCAAGCTTTTTTTTAAAAAATCACATAAATTTACTGCCTTCACAACATCCTAAGGCAACCCATTCTATAGTACAACCACCCTATTCAGAAATAAAATTGTCTTAACTAAAGGCAAGGTAAATGTTTGTGTCGCCTACTTGTACAATTCTCGCTGTTAAATATGAAAAATGTTCATGCATCAACATTATAAATTTCTTTTAAAATCTTAAACCCTCCAATTAGATCCCTTCTAAGTTGTCTTTCTTCAAGAGAAAACAACTTTACAGATCTTAATGTTTCCTCATATGACAACATCTTCATTCAAGATGCCACTTTAGTAACCCTCCTCTGAACCCTTTCCAACAATTCGATGTCTTTTTTAAGGTAAGGAGCCCGAGACTGAACAGAATACTCCAAATGTGGCCAAACCAGTGACCTGTAGAGTAAAAGTGTAACGTTTTTACACTTGTATTCAGTATTTCTGTAGATACAATCAAGAATTGTATACAGTCTAGATACAATGTAGAATTTTATTTGCTGTACCATTAACAACAGAACATTGCTTGGATGGCTTAAGAGACTGATCAACCATTACACCAAGATCCTTTTCTTTTATGACAATGTTAAGGTTATTCCATTTAAATTATACTTATACTTGAAATTATGATAACACACTTGCAATATCTTGCAATTATCATAATTCAAACCCATCTGTCATTTATTCACTGAAACAACTAAATGATCTAAATCCTTTTCTAAAGCAGCAGCAACTCCTAAGACCTTGATATCATCAGCAAATGTAAGTAATTTATTGTCCATTCCTTCATCTCTGTCATTCATATAAATCAAGAAGAGTAACAGCCCAAAGACTAAACCCTAAGGTACCACACTTATGATTTTAATCCAGTTTGACTGAACTGTGTTCATAAAAATCTTCTCATTTCTTCCATCAAGCCACTCTTCTGTTCAATTCGTAAACTTATCCCCCACATCTATGGAGATAAATGGTTTTACAAGCCTTTTATGTGGCACTTGTTAAATGGTTTCTGAAAATCCAGATGCACCAAGTCTACACCCTTACGCTCATTTACATGTGCAATAACATTTTCAAACCACATCAAAAGATTTGTAAGGCACAATTTTCCCTGAGTGAAACACGTTGACTGCCCGATAGAATTCTGAACTTTGTTAAATAACTTTGCAAAGTATCTTTTATTAGACTTTCTAAAACGTTTCCCGCAACTGATTTTAAGACTAATGGGCCTATAATTACTGGGGCAACTTCTAATACCTCCCTTGAAGATAGAAGCGACATTAACTAATTTCCAGTTTGTTGGTACTTGTCAAGTATTTAAGAATTTTCAAAGCATTGTGGAAAATGGTTTAAATATACAATCCTTGACCTCATTTGAAACCCTCGGAAAAATATTATTTGGCCAAGGAGTCTTATCATTCTTTAAGCTTCCCAATTTTATTTAAACAAACTCATAATTTATATATTTGTCCTGTTCAACTTTCTCTTCATCTGTGAATTGCTTGGGATGAGGGATACTGCTTCAGTCTTTATAAGTAAAAACTGAAGAAGGACAATTTAATAACTTAGCCATTTCATAATAATCAGATACAAGCCTTTCTTTATCATTCTTCAATGGCTCTATCTACATCCTAACATTTTTTACCACTAATGTACTGGAATAAATCCTTACCATTAATATTTATGTTTTCAGCCAGTTTTCCAATATCCTTTTAGATGCTTTAATTTCATGTCTCATTAAGTTTCTCAATCTTCTATAATCTCCTATAATACCAGTGGTTTTTAAATTTCTAATTTGTGATGCTTTTCTTTAAACTTATAACCTTTGTTAGCCAACCTAACTTCAAGCTTACCCTTTACTTTCTTTAATAAATATATTTGTTTTGAATCTTAAAAATTGTTTCCTTAAATTGTTCATAGTTCCAAAAGAGCAAATTGTGTATAGGATGCAACAAGAATTATATGTTATGAACTGGGAACCAAAATACTGTTATTCGTGATTTTCAAATGTAGCACAACATCAAATCTAACACAGTTAAGATTAATGGTAACTATGTATTCCAAAATTTACATTATTTCAACAATTTATGCATTAGAAGTCAGCAATAAATATAAAATAGCATTATTTCTAGTAGATTTCTCGACCAGTTGGTGAAAATATAACTTCAACAGTTTCCAGAAACCTTTGTCCCTCATGGTTTGACACTGGCATCTTCCAGTCAATATGTCTGAAATTAAAATCACTCAGACTTATTACTTCATTGATAACTAAAAACTTAATATCACTGTAAAGTTTCTTACTAATTTCATCAGTTCTGTTTGGTGGTTTTTGTCAAATTCCGACTAAGAACTTTTTTCCATTGATATATACTAATAGAAGCCCAGATGAATTCAATCTCCTTCGTATTATCCTTAATATTATTAAGTTCAATAGGATGTAACTCACACTTTACAGAAAGAGGTACTCAATCACTTCTCATTATTACTCCACCCTGTTAAATAACCTATAACCATATATTTGAAATAAATTTTTGTCATCCAAATCATCTACATTTAACCATGTTTCAGTTACATTATATCAAATATATTCCTATCACTGTCTTCTATTTTGTGTACTTCTAACATTACCATAGTAACAATTAAGCCTTTTATTATAACTAATTTTGTACTGATTTCTAAATGCTAAAATTTCTTCTATATCTTACTTTTGTTTCATTTAGTTTATATTTGCCCTCACCATTAGCTTAAAACTTCTCTTACGTATGAATTAATAACCTGTACAAACATACTAAACTCATTTCTACTTATGTTAAACCATCCATTCTAAAGCGTTCTCTTTTCTCAATGAATTAATCCCACAAGTCCAACCAGCTAACCTGCTCATCCTTGACTATTAATTTCAGCCTAGAATTTAGTCCTAGTGACTTAATCAAAACTTCATCTCCACAATTAATTTTGGATAGTATTCTTGACACAACTGATTTGTGGAATTTATGTTGAAATGCTTTAATAAACTCCTTGTACTTATTAATTAGCTCTTCTGACCTACACTTTCCTTTAACCCCTGTGTGCACAATAAAAACTGCATCACTACCAATCCCCTTCGTGCTCTGTTGGTTATATATTCCAAATGTGCCCCAGGTGACCATAATCTATCTCTTTTTTTTTTATCTTTGTGTACCCACAGACACTGTCAGTGTCAGTGAATCACCTATAACATTTTTAGGATCATAATCCATATCCTTTTGTTTTCCTCCTTCCAATAATTCCTTGTATACATAAGTCAAGATTCGAAAACTGTTGCTCAGTGTGTCATTACTACTATATAAACATTACATCCACAGCTTACATCCAGTGGATTATGAGGTTCTACATAAACTACAGAACAACATTAAAACTATTGGGTGTCAACGGTTATACAGCCGTTCTTATTTGATAGGTAGTAAAATAAACGTAAAAATACCATACGCAATGATGCAATTCGTAATATTGTCCAAGTTTTATTGCAATACGTACACTTGTCTTACTCTAAGTTGATGTAGATGTAGGATCTACGTGACTTGCATATTTGTTCTTTTGCTTGAATATATTTTAGTGAAATACGAACTTATGCCGACACGTTCCAAGAATTACCGTGCTTAAATCTGTTCGACAGACACATAGAGAATGTCAAGAAATTATTAATACAAACTCACCAACACAAGTAAACAATTTTGTTAGCCTTATTTTCGGACACCGCGTATACATTGGGACGACAACACATCTTGAGAAGGATTGTTTGTTTGTTTTTCAGTTTCGTACAAAGCTACACGAGGGCTATCTGCGCCAGCCGTCACTAATTTAGTACTGTAAGTCTAGTGGGAAGGCAGCTAGTAATCACCCCTCCATCGCCAACTTTTGGGCTACTCATTTACCAACGAATAGTGGGATTGACTGTAACTTTATAACGTCCCCACATCTAAAAGAGCGGACATGTGTGGTGCGATGGGGATTCGAACCCGCGACTTTCAGATTAAGCGCCTCAGCTACCTTCCTGGTCATGCCGAGCACCTAGAGAAGGAAGTATCGACTTTTGCTGATTACTTCATGTGAAGTAGTGCTAACTACGCTAGTCGTACTTAATTTGGCAGTGTAAGAATGTCCTTGGTTTAATGTTAGTCATAGAGAAGGTTTTATTGGTAAAACTTTGTACCAACAGTTGACTCACATCTGATAACAGAGTTAACCACTTCTCCTGCAACGAACTTCGAATGCTTTATCTTTTTATTTCTAAATCAGTTCTAAATATTTCTTACCTTGACCTTTAAAATATAGGTGGGTGGATGAATTGGATTGATCAAGTTAGATTCTGATGTTTCTTGTCTAAATTTTCTACTGGACTTCTTTCCCCCCATATTGAGATCCCTCAAGGCAGCCACTATATACAATGTTCTTAACTCTTATCAGCAACAGTAGGATAATGACTTGCTGTCTGTTTGCCTTTCATGTGACGTTGAAGGCACTATAAGACCTAATGATACATTTAGCAGCATGGAACTGCCTACGTTCAGTGGATTTACCACCCGGATTGTCTTTAAGGCCCTTTTTTTTAGTTAATTCGCAACACGTTTCGAAGATTACACGGATCGAGAAGTTTTGGTTTGGTTTGTTTTGAATTTCGCGCAAAGCTACACGAGAGCTATCTGCGCTAGTCGTCTCTAATTTAGCAGTGTAAAACTAGAGGGAAGGCAGCTAGTCATCACCACTCACCGCCAAATCTTGAGCTATTCTTTTATCAACGAACAGTGGGATTGACCGTCACATTATAATACCCCCACGGCTGAAAGGGCGAGCATGTTTGGTGTGATAGGACTCGAACCCGCGACACTCATATAACGAAAAGTAGTTCACATTAGCAAGTTTAGCTGGACCTTCATTAATTCACTTGACTACCTAATTTGGAACTTAGTACGAATAAGGAGAGTAAAGTGTCTCGAAACTCTACCGTCAATGACGCTTCTAGTAATAATCCGTTTCTGAAAAATATTGAACTCCATTTGTGTGACATGTAAGCTCCAACTGTCTTGTTGGCGTAAAGCAAGACGTTGTGTACCTCACGTTATGTGTGGATGTTCAACATTAACGTCATCAGTGCAGTTCTTGTATTTTTGTTAATGTAAGCTAAATAAAGTCTTACAACTAAGCTTGTACACCTAAAGTACTTGCTTCTTGACTGGTAGAAGCCGAAATCAGGTTTTACACGTATCAGGGCGTCTACTATATTATCTTTGTTAACACGTTTATAAGCTTAAATTGTCGACTTCTCTTAACTCTATATTGTCTCATAAGGTTGAAAAAAATTAAACGCACAATGGTCTTAATGCTGGCATCACAATAAAATATTTACTCACTATCACAGAATCCTTCCCGATGTACAAATCAGGTAGTTTGTGCACTTGTCTGATTGAATCTCGTACTTTTATTACAGTTAACAAAACGATTTTATTATCATGGGCGAGCTTCCTTCTTTACTAACCTTATAACTTTTCCAACTAGAATACTAGGTTATACTGTGTTGTCCTGTTTGTCTGGAACATTAAAATACGGATAGCGTTTAAACTGCAACAGAGGCTCCAAATATTGATATATGTGATGGAATACAAAACCCTATGTGGTGGGGTACAGAACCCAGTGCGGTGGGATACAGAACTCTATGTGATGGAGTACAGAACCCTATGTGGTGGGGTACAGAACCCTATGTGGTGGGATACAGAACTCTATGTGGTGGGGTACGGAACCCTATGTGATGGGGTACAGAACCCTATGCGGTGGGGTACAGAACTCTATGTGATGGAGTACAGAATCCTATGTGGTGGGGTACAGAACCCAATGTGATGGGGTACAGAACCCTATGTGGTGGGCTACAGAACCCTATGCGGTGGGGTACAGAACTCTATGTGATGGAGTACAGAATCCTATGTGGTGGGGTACAGAACCCTATGCGGTGGGGTACAGAACTCTATGTGATGGAGTACAGAATCCTATGTGGTGGGGTACAGAACCCAATGTAGTGGGGTACAGAACCCTATGTGGTGGGGTACAGAACCCTAATTTCTAAAACATCCATTCCTACTTCTCACAGATCGTTTAACAGCCTCGAGGAGACACTCAGCACTTGTGCTGAAATCCTTTCTTAAATTTGCTTCATTATTCTCTATTTTTAAAAGCTATTTTAATATGATCTTGTTATTAACAAGTTTATTAAAAACCGCTTTGAAAGCAGATTCGTGTTTTACCAAGCATTTAATATTAATTGATAATTGTTTGAAAACTTATTTATTGATTTGTAAAACAATAAGACAAGGAATATTTTAATGTTTAAGGAGTTTGTTAAATTCCACTGCCGTCTTAGTTTCAAGCCAACATCCTATCACGTGCTCGAATACTTTGGGAGTAAATTGCTAACCGTTCATCACCAACTCTCCATTATCGTCGTGGGATACTCACATAAGCTGATAAAGAAAAAAAAAAGTAGACATCACAAATCACCAGTAATGTTTGGATTGGTGGAGAGTGTTATTCTGTTGACTTATCTGGTTATGTCAAAATTATTCATTACTCCAACAAAACGAGTAAAAGCTCAGACCAACTAATCCGCTTTATACTGCGAACAAAGGTTTATGAAGGTGACGTTTATCTACATTGGATTCTTTATGGGGATGTTCACAACTCTTTGCAACAAAAACAGACCAGCAAAGAGGAAATATCAGCCAACAACCACTAGGAGTCTTCGGTATTATACAAGATTAAATATTTAAATGAACTGCTTACGAAATGCGCAGAGTTAAAACCGCTTTATGAGTAGTGTATAGGGTTATTAAGTGAAAGACTGAATTTACCCGTAAAATTCACGAACTAATTAAGAGATATAGCAAAAGCCACATGCAGAGAAGAGCTTTAGAAATGTTTAGTAAACAGGTTTCAGTTTAACAGATGGCAGAAATGTAAAAAAAACGAAAAAAAAACAGATAAAACGTGTGAAGATATATAATATATCACGTTAACTCTTTATTTTCAAAATGGAGCTGCAATACATTCTGTTTATAACTTCTGGTAAAGATACGATGGCAATCGCCTGCAACAAGGTTTACAGATCAAATAACAGGAAAAAACAAGTAAAATCAAAAGGAAAGAGCACCTGCTGTCTGGTAAAGTTCTATTTGTTTCGGACCTTGTTCAACAAGACAAAATAATTATGTGGGATAAGAGAAAGAGTTGATACTGGCGGGCAGATGACATAGGTGCGTGGTAATCAAGTATTTGTTTGTTTGGAATTTCGCACAAAGCTACTCGAGGGCTATCTGCGTTAGCCGTCCCTAATTTAGCAGTGTAAGACTAGATGGAAGGCAGCTAGTCATCACTACCCACCGCCAAATCTTGGACTACTCTTTTAATAACGAATAGTGGGATTAATCTTCACATTATAACGTACCCACGGCTGAAAGGGCGAGCATTTTTGGTGCGACCTGGATTCGAACCCGCGGCCTTCGGATTACGAGTCGAACGCCTTAACACGCTTGGCCATGCCGGGCCCAGGTACTCAACTAATAGATCAGCAATGTAGAGCATAATTTCAAAATAATCAGTCAAATATTTTGGTTTTTAGCGAATACTTAACAAGTTACTTTAACTGCTAACCTTATATTAATTTAATTCTAGGATTTTTGTACTGTCTCTACTAGTTTCACTATGATCCTCAGATAATTAATCTTTGTATCTGTGACAACGACCTCAATTTATACATTCACAGTAGCTATGAAAATGCTGGCTAATGAATTTTCTATGTGATCTTTCGAGAAAGAATGCACTATCAACGTGGCTAGTCGTCGTGTCTCGCCAGAAATTAAATACATACGTAATTCCTTTCAAGAACCGTTCTTGTTGTGTGCCCTAAGGGGTCCAGTGTGGTAGGAAGAACCCAATAGCTCATCAAATCAGCTGGAAACCATAGTAAATGAAGTTCATTTGGAGTGTTCGTTGAACAACAAAACGTTTTTTTTTCTCGACTGCCCTTCATTCACTTTCATCTTTACTGAGTCTTTCGACTGCATATACATAGTAAATTCCAATTCTATAGTTATTAATATGGAAACAGTCATAACGTTACCTTTGTTATTACTTAATTAGTGGAGAGAGTAGGTATTCATTTACCCAGCATCCATTCAGTAGATATTTCTATATAAACAAACTTTGTATTTTATCTCAAAACACTGTGAATTGTCTTGTCGAGTGTTATAAAGTCAAGGCTTTTAAACATGGCTTAATATACCTGAGATGGAATAGCTGTGTTTTCTTTTTCACCGTTTTATTTTTATATAATGAACAGACTGTATTATTAATTGAGGAAAGCATTATAAATTTATTCCTTAAAATTCCCTCTTTTCCAAGCACTAGGTGTCGCTTATCATACTTGCACTGCCTAGTAAGGAACTGTAAGACAAAAATAAGACAATATCTGAACAAAATCGACCTTTAAAATTGATTACAGACAAATAGTATAAATGGATGGAAGTGTTATTGAAGTAAAGTTAATTAACGAGATAATTAAGTTAGAATTTTGAATTACTACTTTAAGTGTGAAATACGCATGACAAAATGGTATTTAATGTGGGGATACTACTCACAGTGCCCCCCAGTGGCATTTCTACTGACTTAGAACACTAAAAATCGGGTTTCAATACCTGAAGTGAACAGATCAGAAATACCTCACTGTGTAGTTTTGCATAACTACCAACAAAAACTATTTACACAGATATAGTTAACATATATCTTATGTGTTAATGTGTTATATCGTCTTTACAAAACTTTTTCTGTGATATGTGACGTTTTAACGTATCTGAGACAGTTTCATGTGTGTGTGTGTGTGTGATTTTTAAGTTCCTTTTCTTTTATAATTCATAGTTGGTTTCCACCAAGTATATCAAACCCAACATAAGGTTTTGTCTGTTTGTTCGACTACAGAACTATCCATATAATATTGGAGAAAATATGCTATAGTTCACATTGTACAGGTTGTCTGCATTGTTCGGAGCACATACTTCACCTGGCTTGAGGGCCCGGCATGGCCAGATGGTTAAGGCATTCTACCTGTAATTTATGCCGCCCTTTATGCCGTGAGGGCGTTATAATATGACTCTCAATCTCACTATTCGTTGGTAAAATAGTAGCCAAGAGTTGGCGGTGGGTGGTGATGACTAGCTGCCTTCCCTCTAGTCTTACACTGCTAAATTAGGGACGGCTAGCGCATATAGCCCTCGAGTAGCTTTGCGCAAAATTCAAAACAAACCACTTAGCTTGAAACTTGTTTCAAAAATTTGTATCACAAGTGGAAATTGTTTTTGGAAAAAGAGTCAGATCATTTTGGTTATAGATTTTTAAATATTTAAACGCAGGTCATACTGTTTACCTTTAACCCTAGAAGAAGATCCCTATCAGCTTTTTAAACACGTTCTGAAGTTATGTATATAATAAGTCATGTATGGGTCCATGCCTTCGCTGGTTAGTGGATCACCAATAACATATGAGTCACCAATATCTACTGATTTGTGGGACAGTTTAAAGTGAATATCATGCCTACTGACTTCTGGGATAGCTTAAAGTGAATATCATACCTACTGACTTCTGGGACAGTTTAAAATGAATATCATACTTACTGACTTCTGGAACAGCTTAAAGTGATTATCATACCTACTGACCCTTGGGACAGTTTAAAGTGAATATCATACCTATTAATATCTGGAACAGCTTAAAGTGAATATCATACCTACTGACTTCTGGGACATGACTTTTAAGTATCACTGATTTAAGAATAATATAAAAATACAACTTTATTCTTTATGTTTCTATATGAATCAGGTCTTATTTTATTCACGGAAAATCGATCTTCCCTACCGGAATAATATTGACATGCCCCTTAATTGTTTTTGTTTGTTTGTTTTGAAATTTCGAACAAAGCTACTCGAGGGCTATCTGTGCTAGCCGTCCCTAATTTAGCAGTGTAAGACTAGAGGGAAGGCAGCTAGTCATCACCACCCACCGCCAACTCTTGGGCTACTCTTTTACCAACGAATAGTGGGATTGACCGTCACATTATAACGCCCCCACGGCTGGGAGGGCGAGCATGTTTGGCGCGACTCGGGCGCGAACCCGCGACCCTCAGATTACGAAGCGCACGCCTTAACGCGCTAGGCCATGCCAGGCCTACCCTTAATTGTTCATTTCTATATAACATATAGAGATGGCGCAAATGTGTTACGTTGTTGTAGAGAGTATCGAATTAGATTTCATAGGTTTCCTGTTCAATTGAGTGGACTCACCATCGAGATATGTTCAAACTGAATGGACTCACCATCGAGATATGTTCAAACTGAATGGACTCACCATCGAGATATGTTCAAACTGAATGGACTCACCATCGAGATATGTTCAAACTGAATGGACTCACCATCGAGATATGTTCAAACTGAATGGACTCACCATCGAGATATGTTCAAACTGAATGGACTCACCATCGAGATATGTTCAAACTGAATGGACTCACCATCGAGATATGTTCAAACTGAATGGACTCACCATCGAGATATGTTCAAACTGAATGGACTCACCATCGAGATATGTTCAAACTGAATGGACTCACCATCGAGATATGTTCAAACTGAATGGACTCACCATCGAGATATGTTCAAACTGAATGGACTCACCATCGAGATATGTTCAAACTGAATGGACTCACCATCGAGATATGTTCAAACTGAATGGACTCACCATCGAGATATGTTCAAACTGAATGGACTCACCATCGAGATATGTTCAAACTGAATGGACTCACCATCGAGATATGTTCAAACTGAATGGACTCACCATCGAGATATGTTCAAACTGAATGGACTGAATGGACTCACCAGATATGTTCAAACTGAATGGACTCACCATCGAGTTCAAACTGAATGGACTCACCATCGAGATATGTTCAAACTGAATGGACTCACCATCGAGATATGTTCAAACTGAATGGACTCACCATCGAGATATGTTCAAACTGAATGGACTCACCATCGAGATATGTTCAAACTGAATGGACTCACCATCGAGATATGTTCAACTGAATGGACTCACCATCGAGATATGTTCAAACTGAATGGACTCACCATCGAGATATGTTCAAACTGAATGGACTCACCATCGAGATATGTTCAACTGAATGGACTCACCATCGAGATATGTTCAAACTGAATGGACTCACCATCGAGATATGTTCAAACTGAATGGACTCACCATCGAGATATGTTCAAACTGAATGGACTCACCATCGAGATATGTTCAAACTGAATGGACTCACCATCGAGATATGTTCAAACTGAATGGACTCACCATCGAGATATGTTCAAACTGAATGGACTCACCATCGAGATATGTTCAAACTGAATGGACTCACCATCGAGATATGTTCAAACTGAATGGACTCACCATCGAGATATGTTCAAACTGAATGGACTCACCATCGAGATATGTTCAAACTGAATGGACTCACCATCGAGATATGTTCAAACTGAATGGACTCACCATCGAGATATGTTCAAACTGAATGGACTCACCATCGAGATATGTTCAAACTGAATGGACTCACCATCGAGATATGTTCAAACTGAATGGACTCACCATCGAGATATGTTCAAACTGAATGGACTCACCATCGAGATATGTTCAAACTGAATGGACTCACCATCGAGATATGTTCAAACTGAATGGACTCACCATCGAGATATGTTCAAACTGAATGGACTCACCATCGAGATATGTTCAAACTGAATGGACTCACCATCGAGATATGTTCAAACTGAATGGACTCACCATCGAGATATGTTCAAACTGAATGGACTCACCATCGAGATATGTTCAAACTGAATGGACTCACCATCGAGATATGTTCAAACTGAATGGACTCACCATCGAGATATGTTCAAACTGAATGGACTCACCATCGAGATATGTTCAAACTGAATGGACTCACCATCGAGATATGTTCAATGGACTCTGAATGGACTCACCATCGAGATATGTTCAAACTGAATGGACTCACCATCGAGATATGTTCAAACTGAATGGACTCACCATCGAGATATGTTCAAACTGAATGGACTCACCATCGAGATATGTTCAAACTGAATGGACTCACCATCGAGATATGTTCAAACTGAATGGACTCACCATCGAGATATGTTCAAACTGAATGGACTCACCATCGAGATATGTTCAAACTGAATGGACTCACCATCGAGATATGTTCAAACTGAATGGACTCACCATCGAGATATGTTCAAACTGAATGGACTCACCATCGAGATATGTTCAAACTGAATGGACTCACCATCGAGATATATTAAGTGTTATCTACAGTTACGTTAGTTTCCTGATACCTTGTGTTTGATGTCATCTTTCATTTTGCCTGTTTGACGTATATTAAGTGTTATCTACAGTCACGTTAGTTTCCTCATACCTAGTGTTCGATGTCATCATCGAGCCTATTTGACGTATATGAAGTATTATCTACAGTCACGTTAGTTTTGTTCCTGATACCTAGTGTTCGATGTCATCATGTTGCCTGTTTGACGTATATTAAGAAATCTACAGTCACGTTAGTTTCCTCATACCTAGTGTTCGATGTCATCATTTTGCCTGTTTGACGTATATTAAGTGTTATCAACAGTCACGTTAGTTTCCTGATACCTAGTGTTCGATGTCATCATTTTGCCTGTTTGACGTATTAAGTGTTATCTACAGTCACGTTAGTTTCCTGATACCTTGTGTTTGATGTCATCTTTCATTTTGCCTGTTTGACGTATATTAAGTGTTATCTACAGTCACGTTAGTTTCCTCATACCTAGTGTTCGATGTCATCATTTTGCCTGTTTGACGTATATTAAGTGTTATCTACAGTCACGTTAGTTTCCTGATACCTAGTGTTCGATGTCATCATTTTGCCTGTTTGACGTATATTAAGTGTTATCAACAGTCACGTTAGTTTCCTGATACCTAGTGTTTGATGTCATCTTTCATTTTGCCTGTTTGACGTATATTAAGTGTTATCTACAGTCACGTTACTTTCCTCATACCTAGTGTTCGATGTCATCATTTTGCCTGTTTGACGTATATTAAGTGTTATCTACAGTCACGTTAGTTTCCTGATACCTTGTGTTTGATGTCATCTTTCATTTTGCCAGTTTGACGTATATTAAGTGTTATCTACAGTCACGTTAGTTTCCTCATACCTAGTGTTCGATATCATCATTTTGCCTGTTTGACGTATATTAAGTGTTATCTACAGTCACGTTAGTTTCCTCATACCTAGTGTTCGATGTCATCATTTTGCCTGTTTGACGTATATTAAGTGTTATCTACAGTCACGTTAGTTTCCTGATACCTAGTGTTCGATGTCATCATTTTGCCTGTTTGACGTATATTAAGTGTTATCTACAGTCACGTTAGTTTCCTGATACCTAGTGTTCGATGTCATCTTTTATTTTGTCTGCTTGTTATATATTAATAAATGTCATTTAAAACTAAGTTGAAGTCATTACAACTAAACCCAAATTTAATAAAAGTCATTAGGAGTAAACAAAATTGAATGGCTGTCATGAAATTTCAACCACAATTCTGTATGGGTTATTCTGTGTATTATAGTAATACTGTGGTTTCGTTTCAGATGAAAACGCATGTTCATCCTACCATCTAAATGCGCACGTGGTTACACTTCATTTCGACAATGTAAATATACTTTAGAAGGCATTTTGTACAATGAATCAAATGCGCATCAAACTTTTTGAAAAGATCTAACGATAGGCTGTAGACAAATATACGTTTATTTACTGATACTATAGCCCTTAATTTCACTGTGGGAAAAAAACGGGAGAACTTCGAGAAAGACCAACTTTCACTACCTCGTGAGAAACAAATAATGTTGAACGATACAGGTACAAACACCTATGATCATGTGACAAATAGTTTACAGGATTTTAAAAAATCGCGCCATCTATTGAGTTTCTGATTTTATAACCATTCATCGTTATTTAAGATGAACTTATTTCTACCCTGTTTTATTATTTATATGGTTTCTTCTCTGTTTCTAGTCGTTATATTATTCTGCTGAGATAAACTGATAAATAGTTTTATTTCCACTGGATAACACGACCAGCATAATATATGTGTTCAGCTACTGCATAGTTTCAGTTTGGTTTTTAATATTTCTTTTATATTTATTTGCACAACCGAATAATATTATGTCAAAAAATGTTAGAGAAATCATAGAAATAATTAAACACAGTAACGATAAGTTCACCCTAAATAAGGATGAAGGGTTAGACAAGTAAGCTGATGACGTACTATAAACACAGTAACGATGAGTTCACCCTAAATAAGGATGAAGGGTTAGACAAGTAAGCTGATGACGTACTATAAACACAGTAACGATAAGTTCACCCTAAATAAGGATGAAGGGTTAGACAAGTAAGCTGATGACGTACTATTTGTGTGAAAACGGCTCGTTTGGGTTGAGAAAATATTTTTACGTAGAGGAGTGAACAACGTTTCGACCTTCTTCGGTCATCGTCAGCTTCACGAAGGAAGGAAGAGGTAACTGGCCGGAAGCTGACCTCATATTTGAAAAGGGTCGTGTAACTGAGTGTCGAAATGTAGAGGGCGTGCTTAGATGTTTGAATATATAATTTTACATCATTATTTTATTATTTTTAATGTAGGTATAAAGGTGTTCCTTTGTATTGGTTTATTTTGGGCTTGAGTTGTTGTATAAGTAAGGCTTCATTAATTTTGCGTTTGTTTATGTTGTTTATTTATTTAGTATTTGAGTGTTTTCTATGGTTATGTTGTGTTTATTTGACTTGCAGTGTTCAAAAACATGTCAAGATGACTTTTTATGTTCTTTGAATCTGGTTTCCATTTTTCTACTTGTTTCTCCAATATAGAAGTCGTGGCAGTTATCACATTGTATTTTATAAATAACGTTGGTGTGGTGTTTGTCAGTGTAGTTTTCACATAGTATAGACCTCAGTTTTGTGCCGGGTTTTTGAATAAATTTGGTATTAACTGGAATGTCATATTTTGTTTTTAGTTTTTGCCAAATGTTGGTTATTTCTCTGCTGATGTCGGATATATATGGTATACAGCAGTATATGGTTTCGTGATTTTTTGATTCGTGAGGTATATTTACTTTTGTTGGTTGATTTTGCTTTCTGTCTAGGTGTGTGCGTATAATGTTTTCTACGGTTTGTGGAGGAAACTTATTGAGTGTGGATATTGTTTTATTTTGTGTAATTCATCGTTAATTTTATCTGGTGAGCATAGTTTTATGGCTGTGTTTATTTGATTTCTTAGTATGTTAAGTTTTTGTTTTGTTTCATGTGCTGAATCCCAAGGAATGTATAGTCCAGTGTGGGTGATTTTTCGGTGGATTACTGTTTTAAATTTTGTATCAGTTCTTGTAATTTTAAGGTTAAGAAATGATATTTAATTGATTTCTTTCTGTTTACATGTGAAGTTAATGTTGGGATGTGTAGAGTTAATGTGAATGAAAAAATTAAGTCTGTGTTCTGTCATCTACATATCTGTACCAGTATAGTGGTGGATGTAATGCTGTGTTAATTGCTTGTGTGTCAATTTGTGTTATAAAAATATTGACTAGAACTGGTGATACTGGGTTGCCCATGCTTAGGCCATTTGTTTGTATATAGTTTTGGTTGTTGAACATGAAGTTTGTCTTTATCGTGGTGAATTCTATGAGGGTTGCTAACTGGTTACTGGGAATGTCTGTAGTTGGGTTAGGGTCTCGGATATAGAGTTCTAAGGCTATCTTGCAGGCTTCAGTGGTTGGAACTTCTGTAAAGAGGGATATAACATCGAAACTGGCCATTAAGGCTTTATGATTAAGTTGATTAAGATTAGACGTGAAATTAAAAGAGTCTTTGATGAATGAGCTGGCTGATGTTACATATTTGGAGAATGCCCATGCTATGTATTTACCAAGATTGTAATTAAACGATTCATATGTGGACATTATTGGTCGTAATGGACAATCTGGTTTATGAGGTTTGGGGATGCCGTATATTTGCGGTGTGCGTGAGTCGGTTTTACGTAGGTAGGAATAAAGTGTTTGTGAAATTGTGTTGGCTTTTTTCATTTGTAGTAGTAATTTGTTCAGTTGCGTCTCGTGTGTCTTTGTTGGATTTGTGTGTATTGGTTTAAATTTGTTCGTGTCTGATAGGATGTTATTCATTTTTTGGATGTATTCATTCGTGTTCATTATGACTATAGTGTTTCCTATATCTGCTTTTAGAATTTTTTATGTTTTTATTTTGTTTTAGGTTTTTAATGGAATTAATGTCTCTTTCTCTAAGATTGATTTTTTTTTTTGCTTTCTGTTTTGTGAAATTATGTTGATGGTTTTGTGAGAAAATTCTTTGAAAAAATCGTTTAAGATGTTGCTTTTAGGTGTTTCTGGAAAATATAAATTTTTAATTTTACCTGGGAAGTTTGGCTGTTGGATGTCAATAAAATTATCTTAGTTGTCTTCTTTTTGTTGGTTGTGTTTGGTTGTTTCCTTGTTTTTCTTCTATGTAGAAAGTATCACAAGTCTCCTGGCTAGGTCTTCTAAACATGTTTTGATTTCTATGGTTGGAATGTACCTAGGTGCTATTGCGAAGTTGAGTCCTTTGTTAAGTAGATGTATCACGTCTGTGTTTAATTGTCGGTCGGATCTGTTAATTATGAGGTTAGTCAACGGTTTGTCGTTTTGGTGTCTTTTCTGTTGTTTGCATCTTAGTTTTCTAGTTTTTTGTTGTGGCAGATCCTTTTGTCTCTGTCATTCCTAGTGTTGATTTGGTTTATGTTTCGTTGTATAAGTCCGTAAATCTCTGGTTTGATGCAGCATGCCAGTTGATGGTCTAGGTTCATTTTTTGTTTTTGTAAGTCATGTAGTTCTTTCTATTTTGTGTTCAACATGGCTTTAAGTAGTTTTTTCTGTAAATTGTGGGTAATGTTTGTGCATTTATTGTGATAATTTTACCTTTACAAAATTAATGGTTAGTTGTTCCTTTCTACATTGTTGAATGAAATAGATGTCATTTCTACTGTTGATAATTCGTTGGTTTAAATTTCTTAGTTTCTTAACGATCGTGTGAGCGTGTACTGTTAATAGTGGTGTACGGTATGCTAGTTCAGACATAATGGTAACAGGTAAGTACAAATACACAAAGACTTTTACTTCTCGTACAATCGTCGTGATGAAATAATAATCAGTGATGTTGAGAAAACTTACTTGTAGAGAAAAATATATATGTAAAAAACGGCTCGTTTGGGTTGAGAAAACTGTTTTTACGTACAGGAGCGAACAACATTTTGACCTTTTTCGGTCATCGTCAGGTTCACAAAGAAAGAAAGAGGTAATTGACTGAAAGCTAACCACATGTTTGAACCTGACGATGACCGAAGAAGGTCGAAACGTTGTTCGCTCTTCTTCGTAAAATATTTTCTCAACCCAAACGAGCCGTTTTTTACATATATGTATTTATCTACAAGTGGGTTTTCTCGATATCATAGATGACGTAATATTTTCAAATACGTAAACTAGCAGTCACATGATCGTGGATATTTGTATTTATGTGGTTACATACAGTTTGTTTCAGACATTCTTGAGGATGACGTGAAAGACGTACAGTTTTACTTTACGACAGTTGATTACTGTAAAATAATGTTTAATTGTAAGTGTTCTAATATGTTGTAAATATTTGTACAATTTTCTTTGAATTTTATCCGTTGACTCATATTAGGCCAAAGACAAATGGTCGTTTTAGATTTCGGTGTTCACGATTATATTTTTTGTGTATTATTGTAGAAGTTTTATTGGTTATTGCAGTTAAAAAAATAATGTTACAATAACGATATTAGTTTGACAGCGTATTTGTTATGGGTCTCTTGCTAGTGGGAATATAAGTGTAAGTATTGGTCATTATAGATAGGTAAACCAACGTCACTATCGGTAATACTGCACAACAAAGTTTTTGCTTCTTGAACACTGTTAGGTCTTCCTTATAGGTTTTTAGCTGCTGATCACGAAAATCACATCCAAATTTGCCCATCACGTACCGTTTCATCGAAATCTTTAGTTTTTTATGTTTTTTCTTATATTTGTGTCCAAAAATTTTCCTTTCTGTTAGAGACCCATGAGCAAAGTTTTGTGCAGTCTGGGTATGTCCAGACATGAAATCAGGCCAGGTTGGAAGCTGTTCTGTGGAAGTATGCAGCCCGGGCATGCCTGGGCAGTCCGGAACCAGCTTGACACTGTCTCAACAGGCTATAAAAGTGGCTTGAATACACACATGCTGCTCATTGGATTAATATAGACCTTATAGTGTGTACGTATTGTTCCAGAATACAGCATTGCCTCAGTAGCACTGTAACAAGTAATTTAGATGTTATAGACGTTTTACAGGACGAATGGTGTCGGTCAATATGTCTCGTCAATGTCGTAACAGCCGCGATGCATTCTGTTATATTTGTGGCGAGTATATGCTTGTTCATCAGAGACGTTCAATGACTGCTCTTGTGGAGAAAGCATATCATCTGTACTTCTGCTGTAAAATTGGTGATCAAGACCAGGAATGGGCGCCTCACATTTGTTGTGCGACATGTTCTGTCTGTCTGAGAGCTTGCTTGGCTTAGAGGCACTCGAAAGACAATGCCGTTTGCTGTCCCGATGATGTGGCGAGAACAGAAAGACCATGTGACGGACTGTTACTTCTGTTTGACTAATGTGTCTGGTTTGTCTGCCAAAAACAAGAAATCAATTGAATACCCTAATCTGCCTTCAGCAATGAGACCCGTGCCACATGAAGAGTCTTCCAATTCCGCAACCACCAGAGGAATGGACCTTAGACGAACCAGATGAAGAAACTGCAATGCAGGGAACTAGCAGTTACATTGATCCAGATTTTGAACCGTGCTCCTCAGACGATGCACATCTCATAACACAATCAGAATTAAACGATCTAGTCAGAAATTTGAGTCTGTCAAAAGCAAAAGCCGAATTGCTGGGTTCGAGACTGCAGGAATGGTGTTTGCTGTCACCAGGTACGAAAACTTCTGTTTTTCGAAACCGCCAAGATGACATAACCAAATTCTTTGCACAAGTTGACAATCTCTGTTTCTGTGTTGACATCGAAGGATTGTTCTCTGCTTTGGGTTGTGGCCACGACCCACAAGAGTGGCGTCTCTTTATTGATTCATCAATGTTAAGCCTCAAAGCTGTTCTGTTACACAATGACAACGTTCACCCTTCAATACCTGTTGGCTATGCAGCACACATGAAAGAAATCCATGAGAACATGGAAATTTTGCTGAAGCACATTTAGTACAGCAAGTACAACTTGAATATCTATGGAGATCTGAAAGTCGTTGCTCTGTTGCTGGGACTACAGCTCGGCTATACAAAGTACTGTTGTTTCATCTGTGAATGGGACAGTCGTGCCAAAGAGACACATTATTTTAGACAGAGCTGGCCACTCCGTAAAAAGTTAGTTGCAGAACAAAAAAATGTGACGTATGAACCGCTTGTCGAATCGGAAAAGATATTATTGCCTCCTTTTCACATAAAACTGGGACTTATGAAGAATTTTGAGAAAGCAATGAACAAAGAAAGCGAAGGTTTTCGTTATTTAAGACAGATGTTCCTAAGAATAACTGAGACCAAGATCAAAGAAGGCACTTTTGTTGACCCTTAGATCAGACATGTTATTAGTGACAAGCGGTTCGAAGATTTCTTAGTTGGGCCGGAAAAGATTGCCTGGAAAGTCTTTAAAGACGTTGTTGACAATTTTCTTGGCAAGTATAGAGCCCCACATTACATTCAGCTGGTAGACAAACTTCTCAAAGTATACAAAACAATGAAGTGCAACATGTCACTCAAGATTCATTTACTCCACTAACACTTGGACTTCTTCCTCACAAATCTCGGTGCTGTCAGTGATGAACACAGTAAAAGGTTTCACCAGGATATTGTTACAATGGAAAAACGATATCCAGGCTACTGGAATCCGTCAATGCTTGCTGACTACTGTTAGACACTGCAACGTGATGCACCAGACATTGAATACAAACGAAAATCAGGAGCAAAACACTTTTAATTATGTTAAACTTAATAGCGTATTAGAAACATAAACGCAATTAAATACGTTATTGCCGGTAAACAGTTAACTGTCTATTTCTCAGAGTTCCTACGTGATGAAGCAAAACCAAACCTATATTTGTGCATACCCACCAGGTACCTATCACAATCAGCAAAAACTTTTCAGCAAGCAAAACTTTTCAAAAAAATTGTTGTGCAGTGTAATCATACGTTTAAAAACTGGTGAATGTTAAGATGTCATGTTTCAGACCTGTTTCTTTAAAGTGTTTGGTATGTTTACATCAAAATAGATTCCTCATCTTTTATGATACTTGTTGTTGTTGTTTTTTACGTTAACTCGTCAATTGAAAAAAATTCTAAATATCCTACGACTAAGGTGTGTGGTTAGGGATATTTTAATATATCATTCAAAGTCGCCTCATGAGACAATTCACTATTGCCCCGTTAGTAACAACGTACATGCTTATGTACAAACTTTATTTACCTAGTTTACCTTAAATGTCAGATTTATTGATAGATATTTGTTCATTTTGTTTTCAGTTTGTTTGGGAAATATCAAGACATCTTCCTAGTCATGGTTTGCCAGGTATTCTAAGTCGACGTTTCGGATTTTGTGTCCTTTTGCCACCAAAACACAATCCGCCTAATGGGGCCGTAGGTGTAATTGTAAGAATGAAAGTCAAACCCCACTATTCACTTAGAATATCATAAAAGCTGACGCTACGTGCTAACGATTAACTGTATTCGTTCTAGTTTAGTCTGTCAGCTTAATATTAGTGACAGCCATATGTGACACTATTTCACAAGTTCTGAAATGAAAACTTTGAATAAACATTTTTCAATCGCAATATTTGATCTTAGAATACAATAAATCAAACATTTAAATAAAAAAAATTAACTTCACGTACGAAAAGGTTACGGTCTCTCATTTTGAGCGCTCTTTTATTTTGTTGTTTTTTGAATTTCGCGCAAAGGTACTCGAGGGCTATCTGTGCTAGCCGTTCCTAATTTAGCAGTGTAAGACTAGTGGGAAGGCAACTAGTCATCACCACCCACCGCCAACTCTTGGGCTACTCTTTTACCAACGAATAGTGGGGTTGACCATCACATTTAACGCCCCCACAGCTGAAAGGGCGAGCATTTATGGTGTGACGGGGATTCGAACCCGCGACCCTCAGATTACGAGTCGCACGCCTTAACCCACCTGGCCATGCCGGGCCTTGAGCGTTCTAACTCAATCGTTTCTGGTACTAAGGCGAGTAAAGATTAGAAATCTTTCAACAGAACATAAAATGGTCCGGTAAAACTGTTTAAAGACTTTCACCTGAATCCAAACTGATCCAGTAAAATAGTTAGAAAACTCTTAACGGAACAGCAAATGATGCGATAAACAAGTTCAACGGAACATAAATTGATCCATCAAACCATCAACCATATCCAGTTCAACTGAATAACTTTGATTAATAATTCCAAAGACAGTATGTTTCCAAGTCCCAAACTCTGTCAGATAAACTCTTAACAACTTTCAAGAGATGGTCTTCTATCTCCAAGATTGGACTAAACTCACAAACAAACAATGGTTCTTATGTACAAAGGTATGGTTTCTTTCATTTTTTTGGAAATTCTAGTGTTTAAGCCGTGTGGTAACCTGATGTTACAATAAAGAGTTCAATGCTACACACTGTAACAAAGTAACTCATCCTGATATCTTGAGGCTCTGTTCGTCAGACTATAAAAAAACAGTTCGTTCATATTACGACTTCTTCCAAGATTTCGCTGTTTTCTGTTCACATCGATAAAACATATGTTTGTATATTAACAGCATAGTTACCTTAACCTTGTGGTTATGGCGCTCGACAGATAATTTGCGTGTCGTAGGTTCGAATCCACATCCTCCAACGTGCTCATCATTTTAGCCTTGATAGCGTTATAATATAGCTATTTGTTGGTAAATAAGTAAAAAATATTGGCAGTGGGTGCCTTCCCTCTAGTCCATGTAGCTAGCACAAACAGCCTTCCCTCTAGTCCATGTAGCTAGCACAAACAGCCTTCCCTATAGTCCATGTAGCTAGCACAAACAGCCTTCCCTCTAGTCCATGTAGCTAGCACAAACAGCCTTCCCTATAGTCCATGTAGCTAGCACAAACAGCATTCCCTCTAGTCCATGCAGCTAGCACAAACAGCCTTCCCTCTAGTCCATGTAGCTAGCACAAACAGCCTTCCTCTAGTCCATGTAGCTAGCACAAACAGCATTCCCTCTAGTCCATGTAGCTAGAACAAACAGCATTCCCTCTAGTCCATGCAGCTAGCACAAACAGCATTCCCTCTAGTCCATGTAGCTAGCACAAACAGCATTCCCTCTAGTCCATGTAGCTAGCACAAATAGCATTCCCTCTAGTCCATGCAGCTAGCACAAACAGCATTCCCTCTAGTCCATGTAGCTAGCACAAACAGCATTCCCTCTAGTCCATGTAGCTAGCACAAACAGCATTCCCTCTAGTTCATGCAGCTAGCACAAACAGCCTTCCCTCTAGTCCATGTAGCTAGCACAAACAGCCTTCCTCTAGTCCATGTAGCTAGCACAAACAGCATTCCCTCCAGTCCATGCAGCTAGCACAAACAGCATTCCCTCTAGTCCATGCAGCTAGCACAAACAGCATTCCCTCTTGTCCATGTAGCTAGCACAAACAGCATTCCCTCTAGTCCATGTAGCTAGCACAAACAGCATTCCCTCTAGTCCATGTAGCTAGCACAAACAGCATTCCCTCTAGTCCATGCAGCTAGCACAAACAGCCTTCCTCTAGTCCATGTAGCTAGCACAAACAGCAGTCGGTGCACTTTGCGTCAAATTCAAAACAAACATTTCACAGAGAAGTAAACGTAAATAAATAATAGGTAGTTTACTTATATCATGTGATTAGAATCTGTTTTATTGAAAAGTAAAGCAAATGCACATGTTTATAAACAAACGTGATTGTTCAGTAAATCAAAACTATTTGTGAAGTAGAAAGGAGTTCGTCTTAAAACATCTTTGTTTTTCGACCAGCTACTATCCTTTCAATTTTCACGTAAATGTGTTCGTTTCGTTTATCTGCATGACGAAATTCATATTTCAATTACTACCACATCTTCTCGCTTTGCCTTCCACAAACCGTAATACTCACTTACTTAGTGTTAACACCTTGGATTGCTAACACACGACAGAGCGTGAGAAGATATGAAAACATATAAATATTTCGTAAGACGATTATACAGTGGTTAGAGAGAAAATTATAATACACATATCAGAGACGGTGAAGAGAGTTACAAAAAGAAAAGCAACAAACGCAGAACAGTCAGAATGCACAACAAACTATCCAATGTAACATCATTACAGATTCTCTGGTTTCGTTTTTTGTTACTGTTGGCTGTGTCAGTAGGGAAGTATTATCTCTTCTACTCTTTAGTATTGTTACTGCTGGCTGTGTCAGTAGGGAAGTATTATATCTTCTACTCTTTAGTATTGTTACTGTTGGTCAACGACTTATAGTTATGTCAATATCAGTAGGGAAGTATTATCTCTTCTACTCTTTAGTACTGTTACTGCTGGTCAACGACTTATAGTTATAACAATATCAGTAGGGAAGTATTATCTCTTCTACTCTTTAGTATTGTTACTGCTGGTCAACGACTTATAGTTATAACAATATCAGTAGGGAAGTATTATCTCTTCTACTCTTTAGTATTGTTACTGCTGGCTGTGTCAGTAGGGAAGTATTATATCTTCTACTCTTTAGTATTGTTACTGTTGGTCAACGACTTATAGTTATGTCAATATCAGTAGGGAAGTATTATCTCTTCTACTCTTTAGTACTGTTACTGCTGGTCAACGACTTATAGTTATAACAATATCAGTAGGGAAGTATTATCTCTTCTACTCTTTAGTATTGTTACTGCTGGTCAACGACTTATAGTTATAACAATATCAGTAGGGAAGTATTATCTCTTCTACTCTTTAGTATTGTTACTGCTGGTCAACGACTTATAGTTATAACAATATCAGTAGGGAAGTATTATCTCTTCTACTCTTTAGTATTGTTACTGCTGGTCAACGACTTATAGTTATAACAATATCAGTAGGGAAGTATTATCTCTTCTACTCTTTAGTATTGTTACTGTTGGCTGTGTCAGTAGGGAAGTATTATCTCTTCTACTCTTTAGTATTGTTACTGTTGGTCAACGACTTATAGTTATAACAATATCAGTAGGGAAGTATTATCTCTTCTACTCTTTAGTATTGTTACTGTTGGCTGTGTCAGTAGGGAAGTATTATCTCTTCTACTCTTTAGTATTGTTACTGTTGGTCAACGATTTATAGTTATAACAATATCAGTAGGGAAGTATTATCTCTTCTACTCTTTAGTATTGTTACTGTTGGTCAACGACTTATAGTTATAACAATATCAGTGGGGAAGTATTATCTCTTCTACTCTTTAGTATTGTTACTGCTGGTCAACGACTTATAGTTATGACAATATCAGTAGTGATATGAATGTTTTTTGATCAACGACCTATAATCATGACTATACCCCTATGGATGTGTTTCCTACTAAGTCTCAAAATGTGAACTTTTTATTCCCTTTATTATTATATTGTTTATTGCACTGATTATTGACAGTGTTGTAGTACAAAAATTACGACTTAAATGCTATCATATTGCTTATTATTGTGTTGCTTTGAAAAAATATTTGTTTCTACGCATTTTTGGGAATTATGTATTTCAATTTAAATTGGTTTTATTTAGCGCCATCTAGTAGCAAATTGAAACATCAAGTATTACTCGAGGTAAATGAATAATCAATATAAAACCAATTTTCCTTCATGTTACTCTGACTGTTAATCGTTCGCTTCCTACTGACTAAAGAAGACAAGAGCAACTGTCTAGGACACAACGACAAAGGACACTTACACGTATTTTTATAAACCAGTACTTTCTAACATATAGTCCAAAGACTACAAATATTTAGTGGCAAAAATGAAAATAAAATAAATCTTAAATACTCGATTTCTGATAAATTTATATTTGTTCATGTGTTAACGAAATACGACGAACATTGATTCCTTTGATGTTAATTGTAAAATAAGCTAGCCTTATAACTTCAAACCTGGTACAACTAGCTAGATTATAAAATAAAACTATATGGGCGTCAACATACTGTTTACTGTCTGTAAGCTCTTTTAACTGAAGCAAACAGAACAAATAATAATAAGCAGCAGCTGTGCTGTTTACTGTGGTGCAGTACGTGTGGTGAACAAATGTGGTAACATATAGATAATAAACATTGGTAGTTATGATGTTTACTTGGGTAAAGTATCAGTAACAGAGAAAAGAATTTGAGACAATTTGGCTGACAAAGTATTGCAGATGAAGAGTTTATTTTTGTAGTTTAAGAACCTTAGAGTTAATGTATCTAGTAAGAATGCTTTACGACATGTCAGCCAAACTCAATCTATTGAACCCAGAGTCGACAAGGCCTTCCACCATTACCAGTGTTCATCAAATTGGTTGTGATACAACAGAGATAGTAGTGGACAAGACCTTATTCCTATTATTAATTACTAAGATATATTTCGAAACAGAATATTGTTAAAGTGTCGAAAGTCTTGTTGTGATATAAAGTAAAAATATAATATATCGCACTTAGATGCAATGTTAATAGAGTCCTTGCCGTTTTCTATTGTAGAATTGATCTGATATTAATTGTTAACAACTTGTCCGCCTACACGTTTTACTCGAATAATGTTATAAAATAATGGTTGGTGATTAACATATCTGAGTAAACATAGGACCTATGTTTCAATTAGTTACAGTTACTTGTGTAAGGCCCGGCATGGCCAGGTGGTTAAGGTACTCGACTCGTAATCCAAGGGTCGCGGGTTCGAATCTCCGTCGCACCAAACATGCTCGCCCTTTCAGCCATGGGGACGTTATAATGTTATGTTCAATTCCACTATTCGTTGGTGAAAGAGTAGCCCAAGCGTTGGCGGTAGGTGGTGATGACTAGTTGCCTTCCCTCTGGTCTTACACTGCTAAATTAGGAACAGCTAGTGCAGATAGCCTTCGTGTAGCTTCGCGCGAAATTCAGAACAAACAAACATACTACTGCAATCATTATTACTTCTTAACGTAAAAATAGTAAATTTATACATATAAAGGATATAGGCTTGCTTTCCAAATTTCTAACAGTTGAAAATGAGTATGAAAACAAACGTAACAAAATCCTTCTTTTAGCGACTTTTAAAATTTTATTGAATTGTTATATTGTCATTTCTAATACGAGGAACACATCAAAACGTTTCGAATATTTATCAAAACCGTCGATGTTCTTTTATTAATTGGTTACTAACCTTCAGAATAACTTCTGTGACGAACGTCTCTAACTTTTAATTAAAATATTTCTAAGTTATAGAAAAATATGAACTTTCTTCTTGTGAGTTAATACTGTTAAAAATAATAGCAGAAAAAACAAGCCGAATCATTTATAACAAACGAAAATGTTGGGGTCGTTAAATAGTTAATTTTGTAGTTCAATAGTTCGCAGGTAGGTTTGGAAGACCGGCTTTTATTAGGTTTGTTATTATGCCTGTTGCTTCCCGTAATTGACTTTGCCGGAGACACTGTGCATTCTATCAACCAGCGTACTTAAAGATGAATTGTTTTTTGGTTAACCCTAATTTTCAAACTTCTCCAATCGATGGTCATTAGCTGAGTACAGTAACCTGATATAATAGCAATACTTAATTTAAAAAAACGTAACAAAATAGATAATCAAGCTGACCTTAAAAACAAATCTTTTCTCTCTCTCTGTGTTCTAGACCTTTGTATCTCACAAGTGAAAGCTGATGAGTGTAGATCTGAACTTAGTACAACAGATATTTAGACAATTCAATCCAGAAAAAGTGTTGTATATATCTATACATTATTTCTATTTAACTTTCATTAAAAAAATAGAGGTCGCCCAAAATTACTGTAGCTGAAGGAAGAATAGTGAGTGATGTAATTATAACTGGAAACAATAAGAATTGTTGTGTGTAAATAACAGGCAGGGTATGTATATAGGAGTTAAATAAAGTGATATAAAAACAACACGCAGGTTATGTGTGTAAAGGTTAAATAAAGTGATATAAAAACAACACGCAGGTTATGTATGTAAAGGTTAAATAAAGTGATATAAAAACAACACGCAGGGTATGTATGTAGGGTTAAATAAAGTGATATAAAAACAACACGTAGGGTATGTATGTAGGGGTTAAATAAAGTGATATAAAAACAACACGTAGGGTATGTATGTAGGGGTTAAATAAAGTGATATAAAAACAACACGTAGGGTATGTATGTAGGGGTTAAATAAAGTGATATAAAACAACACGTAGGGTATGTATGTAGGGTTAAATAAAGTGATATAAAAACAACACGTAGGGTATGTATATAGGAGTTAAATAAAGTGATATAAAAACAACACGCAGGTTATGTGTGTAAAGGTTAAATAAAGTGATATAAAAACAACACGCAGGTTATGTATGTAAAGGTTAAATAAAGTGATATAAAAACAACACGCAGGGTATGTATGTAGGGGTTAAATAAAGTGATATAAAAACAACACGTAGGGTATGTATGTAGGGGTTAAATAAAGTGATATAAAAACAACACGTAGGGTATGTATGTAGGGGTTAAATAAAGTGATATAAAAACAACACGCAGGGTATGTATGTAAAGGTTAAATAAAGTGATATAAAAACAACACGTAGGGTATGTATGTAGAGTTAAATAAAGTGATATAAAAACAACACGTAGGGTATCTATGTAGGGGTTAAATAAAGTGATATAAAAACAACACGTAGGGTATGTATGTAGGGGTTAAATAAAGTGATATAAAAACAACACGTAGGGTATGTATGTAGGGGTTAAATAAAGTGATATAAAAACAACACGTAGGGTATGTATGTAGGAGTTAAATAAAGTGATATAAAAACAACACGTAGGGTATGTATGTAGGGGTTAAATAAAGTGATATAAAAACAACACGCAGGGTATGTATGTAAAGGTTAAATAAAGTGATATAAAAACAACACGTAGGGTATGTATGTAGGGGTTAAATAAAGTGATATAAAAACAACACGTAGGGTATGTATGTAGAGTTAAATAAAGTGATATAAAAACAACACGCAAGGTATGTATGTAGGGGTTAAATAAAGTGATATAAAAACAACACGTAGGGTATGTATGTAGGGTTAAATAAAGTGATATAAAAACAACACGTAGGGTATGTATGTAGGGTTCAATAAAGTGATATAAAACAACACGCAGGTTATGTATGTAAAGGTTAAATAAAGTGATATAAAAACAACACGCAGGGTATGTATGTAGGGGTTAAATAAAGTGATATAAAAACAACACGTAGGGTATGTATGTAGGGGTTAAATAAAGTGATATAAAACAACACGTAGGGTATGTATGTAGGGTTAAATAAAGTGATATAAAAACAACACGCAGGGTATGTATGTAAAGGTTAAATAAAGTGATATAAAAACAACACGTAGGGTATGTATGTAGAGTTAAATAAAGTGATATAAAAACAACACGCAGGGTATGTATGTAAAGGTTAAATAAAGTGATATAAAAACAACACGCAGGGTATGTATGTAGGGGTTAAATAAAGTGATATAAAAACAACACGTAGGGTATGTATGTAGAGTTAAATAAAGTGATATAAAAACAACACGCAGGGTATGTATGTAGGGGTTAAATAAAGTGATATAAAAACAACACGTAGGGTATGTATGTAAAGGTTAAATAAAGTGATATAAAAACAACACGTAGGGTATGTATGTAGAGTTAAATAAAGTGATATAAAAAGAATGTGTGTGTGTGTTTTCTTATAGCAAAGCCACATCGGGTTATCTGCTCAGCCCACCGAGGGGAATCGAACCCTTGATTGTGATATAAAAAAAAGAACATGCAGGATATTTATGTAGACGTTAAATAAATTGATATAAAAACAACATTTAGGATATTTATGTAGAAGTTAAATAAACTGATATAAACAAGAGAAACTTGCCGAATGATCAAAATATTAGTTCTCTAAACCTACACAAACCAATTTTACGTTTTATTTTTTAAGCTGACGGTTTGAGGAATGTACGGCGCGTGAGAGAAATAATTAATTATATGGTATATTTATTTATTTGGTAAAATCATGTTTTCTTGGTTCGTTACGTAAGTTGGAACATTTTCTTCTCGTCACACTTAGGTGAAGTGTTTCAGAACGTAACTTGAACAAGTTCGATAGATCAGTGAAGTAAAATCTTTATAGATTTTTTGTCGTTGTTATTCTTGTTCGTGTCTCTTATTCTCTTAATTCGACCACTTCGTCTCTTCTAGTTCAATTTATCTCAACCTTTTATTTGTAGCCCATTTCCGAACTCCGAGATCTTAACTTCTGACATAAGCACTTTTTGTCAAAATTCGCGAGGTTAGAGCTATCACAGTCGGATGTTCATTTAACACAAAGCATGTTATTGGAGTGACAAGCTTTTAAAGTATATATTACGTAGTAAATTAGTCGTCTAACGGCGTCATATCTTTTTATAAACCTCACTGTAGTTCAGTGATGACATATATATCAAGTTTATAAATGAATGTGTTTTTAACAAGATATCAATACCGTAAATATAATATTTTAATTCGGTATCACGACTATAAATCCAATACATGTTTTTAATGAAATATAAATACTGTAAATCTAATCTGTGTTTTAATGATGTGACAAGAACATAAACGTCGAACATGTTTTAATAGTATATAATACGTATTGGAAATAACTGTAAGAACAAACTTTATCCCAAGTTCAACAGTTTCAAATTTGAATTGAAATCGAAATGTTTGGGTCATTCTAGAAATCTTTATCAATCAAGATAGATACAGAGCAGCCAGCCTATACAAACGTGTGTCTAAGTAACATTTTGTCCTCAAAAGATTTCTTAAGTAAAATATAATCGTAGGATCCATTAGTTGTTTGTGCAAGATATATTTCAGTACGATTGAATAACGGTCATTAAACTTGTAATTACTGGATCCTGTTTCGTAACATGCTGACATACATTTCCCCAAATGATCAGTATAGCAGTAGATGACACAGAAGTGATTGTGGTTTCATCACAAATTGTATATTTGGATGTTACTTCTCAGCAAGTCACACTTTAAATGATTGTGGTTTCAGTACAAATTGGATATTTGGATGTTATTTCTCAGCCAACTAAACTTTTTTATTTATTCATACAAGGCTGTTTTTCGATTTAGCTGATCTTCTTGTCTGGTTCATCTCGTTACAGGGAAGTTTCGGTTCAGTAAACCTAATCGTCTGACTTATTTCATTGCAAGTTAATTTTTAATTCATATAACATTAGCACCTGATTTGTCTTAGTATATTTTCTGGTTCATTTCAGTACAGGTTACTTTTAAGGTCAGGTAACTTCACCGTCCCATTTATTTTAATAGATATTACTTTCCGGGTCATTTTGAAACGAAAATCTTCTTTCTATTCCTTAACACCAGAAAGTAATTATAACATTATTTTTATCTTTATAAAATGCTGACTGATGATAAGCGACTTTAAAATACTTATTAAGTGGCGTTGATAAATACACAGTACCATTTCAAGTAAGCTATGGAAAAACAAGTTTTAACACAGCAATCCAACATCTAAATATCTACTTACTAATCATAATGTACCTTCTTCTCTCTAAGTGTCCAACCATTAAATATAACCTTCATTCTTTCTAAAGGTTAGCCCACTGATAATAACCAACCTTCTGGTTCAATTGCCCATCATTTTCATAACCTAATTTGTCGTTTTAAAATGTCCAACGAACAAAGACAAAATACTTTCTTGTTTCTAAATGTCCAGAGTAACATCATTCTATTTTCCTGTTCCTAAGGTAAGTATTCACGCAGTAATGTTAATCCTAATTTTGTGTTTGAAATACCAGTATGGTAATGATAATAGTGATGATCGGGTTTTGTTCGGTATGGTAATGATAATAGTGATGATCCTGTTTTGTTCAGTATGGTAATGATAACGGTGATGATCATGTTTTGTTCAGTATGGTAATGATAACGGTGATGATCATGTTTTGTTCAGTATGGTAATGATAACGGTGATGATCATGTTTTGTTCAGTATTGTAATGATAACGGTGATGATCATTTTTTGTTCAGTATGGTAATGATAACGGTGATGATCATGTTTTGTTCAGTATGGTAATGATAATAGTGATGATCCTGTTTCGTTCAGTATTGTAATGATAACGGTGATGATCCTGTTTTGTTCAGTATGGTAATGATAATAGTGATGATCATGTTTTGTTCAGTATGGTAATGAAGGTTTTTTGAAGGAAGTTTCTTGATGTTGATGAAGTGTTGTTTAATTTTGTCGATTTCATCGTTAATTTTATCTGGTGAACATAGTTTTGTGGCTGTTTTTTTATCTGGTTTCTTAAAATGTTGAGTTTTTGTTTTGTTTCATGATTTACTGAGTTCCAGGGAATGTATAGTTCAGTATGGGTGATTTTTCTGTGGATTTCTGTTTTGAATTGTCTATCGGTTTTAGTGATCTTGAGGTTGAGAAATGTTATTTGATTAGTTTTTTTCCTGTTCACAGGTAAACTTAACGTGGTTGATAAAACTAAGTGTGTGTTCTATCGATGTGAATCCAGTAATTTTATTGTTTACATACCTGTACCAGTATAGTGGTGGGTGTAAGTCTGATCTTATCGCTTGAGATTCAGTCTGTGTCATGTCATGACATGTGCCCGGCAACGGTCAGTTGCAAACTCTCTCTTTGTTAACTTGAAAATGACCTAAGAAATTCGAAACTTTGTTCTGTACTTTATATTAATTAAAGTATTAATATCCATGGCAGCCGTCTTGAGAATGCGATCATATGATATATTCTAACATATTGCTAATTGTTATAATGATCGTATGATATAATATAACTTATTGTTCTGATGGTTTTTATTGTTAGGCAAGCTGATCTGGCTCTTTCGTGTACAAAACAACATCATATAAAGACATGTTTGAAGTTCGTTCAATTAATTATAAGAAATACCAATTTTTTCTCGATGAACTGAACTTCAAGTTTTCCATTTAGGACTAATTTCAGAAACGAACTACTACTACAGAAGTTCCATTCATCTGCTAACTGCGTATTTAATTTATTATTCTTGAAAACATAATTTCCATATCCACAGCATTTAACTAAGTATCTGGCTGAGAGTAACGAACATATTGGCACAAACAAACCAAGACACTCAACAATATTGTTAATTAACTCGAGTCGTATTCCTTCGTTACATATTGTTCAAATTATTTCGTAATATTTGCAGAGTGTTTAAGACTAATTAAAGACTACTACGTTATTTCTGATCAACAATACACGTTGTGGGATATAGTCCAGATATAAACTTGGGCTGCATCGTAACGTCACTTGGACAATCATATTAGAGGAAGATAATAATGTCATATTAAACTTAAAAACATCCATATATAGAAGGGTAACAACTCTTGACAATTAACAAATTTTATTTTCATAAAATAAAGATTAGTGGGCCTAATTCATAAATGAAGTGTATAAAACGTGAAATCCAGTCTTGGCTAAGAAACAAGCATCCTTATCGTTCATAAATTGTGCAATCACAATGATGGAATGAACATTTGTAGCTATTATGAGTTCTTTATGTAACTGATTAAAGTTCTATCGTCAACTAAACAGCTTTCGTTTAGCCTAATTCTCATCCATGCAGCTTCTATCACATGCGTTTAATGAAGAACGTTTAGTTATGATTCTCATACGAACATACTTAATGGTGTTTGAGGTTATGGTTCGTGGAGAGATGTGTAGCAAATTGCACTTCGTTTCATCTTTGAGTTTTACCCTTAAGTTTCATGTTTTTTGTTATATTAAATGTGTTATTTTGTGTCTCGTTGTTTCCCTGTTAATAGTCCTCCATGTACGTTAATAGTCCTCCATGTACATTAATAGTCCTCGATGTACGTTAATAGTCCTCCATGTACGTTAATAGTCCTATATGTACATTAATAGTCCTCCATATACGTTAATAGTCCTCCATGTACGTTAATAGTCCTCGATGTACATTAATAGTCCTCCATGTATGTTAATAGTCCTCCATGTACGTTAATAATCCTCCATATACGTTAATAGTCCTCCATGTACATTAATAGTCCTCCATGTATGTTAATAGTCCTCCATGTACGTTAATAGTCCTTCATGTACGTTAATAGTTCTCTATGTACGTTAATAGTCCTGTATGTACATTAATAGTTCTTTATGTACGTTAATAGTCCTCCATGTACATTTCTTATGACTTTTTGGGTATTATTCCTGTGATCCTTTTCCATATATATTATTTCTTCTCTCTCCCGGTAGTGTTGAAGGGTTAGTTTTATACATAAACCTAAATAAATATTTAAACATTATAATAAATATTTCTGTATATATATATATATATATCCTTTAACATTTTCAACCGCAATATCTGAAATTCCTGTTGTTTTTTCATCATATATGTTTGGGTTCACAACTTTAACTTCCATTTGCTTTCTTGTTCCTCTTTGTTTTAATTTTCTGTCGCTCTCGTCTGATTTTTTCTCTCTTTCTTTTCATCCTGTTTCCACTGTTCCATTATTTTCATTAGATTTTCTTTTTTCGCTCAAGAACGTGTCGTAATTTTGAAGTGCAACCTTATTTTGTTTTAGTTTCAATAAAATAACCACACTTCTGACTAGACATCATTGTTGTAACAATTATTTCCGCTCGCGAGTTGATTTAGGTATCATTAAAGTAAAAAGAAAATTGAAAGTTCAGTTCACTTAATGATAGCGAAAATGTTCTATTTCAAAGAAGTTTCAATTCTACGTTTGGATTAACCAGCATTCACCTATTGGAGTAACTCCACAAATAAACCAAGTTTAACAGAAATTCCAATTAACTTTATATCTGTTTCTTTTTTGAAGTAATAACTAAAAGTTTACAAGAGTGAAATAATTGAGAAGCAGATCACAACTGAATATTGGACAAATTCTACTTTAACTGACAGCAAAAACAAAACACTAACACAATTCATCACTTTAACACTTATTAAATAAGTGTAGCCTGATTCTTTTTTTATTACACATTATTATGATTATTTCTAAACATGAAGACCTTTTCCAAATTGTGTGAAACTCCCTCGTAGCTGAACAACAAGAATTTATAGAATAGCCCACTTTGAAAACTGTTTTAAATGTTTTTAACGTTGAGTGGGTCCTTTTGTATCAGTTGATAAAACATAATACAAAATCTAGTCCACGTAAAAATAAAGTGTCATATTTCTGCTAAGAAATATTTCATATATTACACCGTTTCATGAAAAAACGCTGTTTTATTACACAGACACCGTTAAGCAGTCATTTAGTAACAATTTTTTTTTCGAATGTATAATACTTTTCGTATTTCCAGAACTTTCTTGAAACAAAAACTCAAAATTTACAATCTGAAGTGATACACAAACCAACTATTAACTACTGACTTGATAACCATTTCAACACAGTAACATACTTACTAATCGCTCCAATATAGTAACATACCAATCATAGTCCAACACAGTAACACACTTACTAACTATTCCAGTACAGTAAGAAAACGTATTAATCAGTCCAACACAGTAACAGACTCAATAATCAATGTAACATAGTAACAAATTTGCTAATCAATCCAACTTAGTAACAGACTCAATAATCAATGTAACATAGTAACAAACTTGCTAATCAATCCAACGCAGTAACAGATTCAATAATCAGTTAAGGCCCGGCATGACCAGGTGGGTAAGGCACTCGAATCGTGATCTGAGGGTCGCCGTTTCAGCCGTGGGGGTGTTATAATGTGACGGTCAATTCCACTATTCGTTCGCAAAATAATAGCCCAAGAGTTGACGATGGGTAGTGATGACTAGCTGCTTTCTCTCTTGTCTTACACTGCTAAATTAAGGAAGGCTAGCGCAGATAGTTCTCGTGTAGCTTTGCGCGAAATTCAAACCAAACCAATAATTAGTCTAATACAGTAACAGACTAAATAAATAATCAATCCATCACAGTACCACATTCCATAATCAATCTATCACAGTACCACATTCAATAATCATCTATCACAGTACCACATTCAATAATCAATCCATCACAGTACCACATTCAATATTCAATCTATCACAGTACTACATTCAATAATCAATCTATCACAGTACCACATTCCATAATCAATCCATCACAGTACCACATTCAATAATTAGTCCAGCACAGTACGAGATTCAGTAAACAATCCAATACATTACCAGACTCAATAATTAGTCCAACGCAGTAACAGACTAAATAATCATCAACAATCTTTGTTCGAACCCCATTTTTATATTGAACAAATTGTTTCGTACCATATCACGTGTTGATAATACGACTTTAAATACTCCCTCTAGTAAAAAACAATACGCGTGTTATGTTTCACAAAACCATACGTAGTTTTCAACAATATTCTTTAACGATTTATTGATAGAAGATTGTTAAATCTCTTATTTATGTGTTTTTCAGAGCGCGTGTTTCTTAGCATTCTCATACGCAGTACAAGGCTGTTATACAATTATGAGTTCTATTATTACCAATATACAGGAATTTCAAAACTTTCTTTGTCTTTCAGAGCCATGTGAGAAGATGTACTGTTCTTACGGTGCCCAGTGTCTGGTGGATGACCGCACCCTCCAAGCATACTGTCACTGTCAGGACTCTTGTAACGAGATATTCGCCCCAGTCTGTGGTAACGATGAAGTGACATACATGAGTGAGTGCGTCATGAGTATGTCGTCCTGCACCCAACAACGCACAATATTTGTTAAACACCAGGGTCCCTGTGGTAAGTTTCTCGTCAGCTCTTTAAGAAATATCTTTCACCGACATAATTCAATTCACCCGAACAGGTGAGTCCATAAAAACAATTCTGGTCCACTCTGTGGTCCGGTATGAGCTCGTGTATCACCATCGATAACAAACCTGAGGTGTACACTAGAAAACACGTGTTCATAAACCTAAAACAGTTCGCAAAGCTAGCTTTTATTAGTATATTTTGTCTTTGATATAAGAAGTTAAGAATTTTCACTGAATGTTTTTGTGTGGTATTAAAGCCACGTGTAGATACACACAGTTTATTGTCTTTATTAAGTGTGGGTTCTTGCATATTTTTGCCGTCGAAACTGTAGATTTCATTATGTATGTATTTCCATGTCATATGAGAAACTACTTAATATTTGTAATTAAATACTTAAACAACATTTCTGTAGCTTAAATAAGAGCAACATAAATTTATTTTTATAAGTAATCGACGTTTCGAGTCTTAAAGAAGATTAAGATATCTTTATCAGGGCATGGATTTAAACAGT
Source organism: Tachypleus tridentatus (assembly GCF_004210375.1). Lineage (NCBI taxonomy): Eukaryota > Metazoa > Arthropoda > Merostomata > Xiphosura > Limulidae > Tachypleus > Tachypleus tridentatus. The sequence goes on along the minus strand of NC_134825.1, from coordinate 6,585,953 downwards.
AACTTTCTTAAAGCGATGTGCAGCTGAACTTATGTGTAGATGTTTTCTTATCTCACAAAATATAGACATACTGTTCGTTTCTTGCCACGATCTGTTTGAAACCTAGTGTGGACTTTATAGACAAGTAGATATATATTTTCTACTGCTATTTTCTTTACGTTTTTTTCAAGCACTATAAATATATTACTGGTTCAACGTATTCTGAACAGATGTACACAAATAATTCATTTTTGTGCCCTTCTATATCTTGTTCTGAACATAGTAAAAACCATACAGACAAGAAAATTCAAGATTACTGGTTATATGATTATCCTACAAACAGTTTGAAAGTTACGAAAGAATGATATATTCGATTAAAAGTAATTTTCTTTCTTTAACGCAAACTATTGAAAAATTGATGAATAAAATATATAGACAATTAAAAGTGAACTATTATCCTACCACAAAGTGCTTCCATTGAGAAACACATGATGAACTATGCGTGTAACTAAAACGTTTAAAGCAATAACGAAACTGCTTTCAAAAGAGGTAACATCTGTACATACGATTAACCACTTCTTTCATTGTTCACAAACATGTCTGGGTTTTTCTATTTCGGCGGTGTGGTTAAACTTATAAGCGATTAAAACGATAATACGAATTTGAAAATAAAAAATCCACAATGGTCACTACTTGAAATAAACAATAACATCTGGACGAAGATGGATAGTTCTTTTGTTTTTTACAATGTACGTTAAATCGGCTGACATATTAAATTGGTATTGCCCGAAAATTGTTATTTTTAAACCTTTTCCTACGAAGACACTAACACATCCGTTACTTGTAGATGTCATATCATAGTTTTAGATGTGCTTCTAGGTCAAATTCAGGTGTACAAAGAGCTTAAAATTAAACTTCAAAAATCAATTTATAAGCTTTAGTGGCCTATAAAGACGCGGAATAAATGTTTTAACTACAAAAATTGGCCATGTGACATTACTTATAAAAGACTACTAATATTGTTTGATATAAACAGGACAAATGTTTTGTACTTTGCGAAACTTGGTTGAATCATTGCTTATACAAGACTACTAACAATGCTCGAAATTATATGCATATAATAAGCCCAATATAATTAAATAATATTATATAGAGGACAATCAATAGTATTGAAGAAACTAAATAGAGGCCAAACTTATGTTCTAATTAGTTTTTCATATTAGTAGTTTCAGTTTAAATGCTCACGGTTCAACGGACTTCAAACTGTATTTAGAAATATATTAATGAGCAAGTAATTAAACGCAGCGGGTTAGGAATAATATGCAAGTTAATCAGTTCTCATGTTAGTTCTAGCAGATAAAATAATATATTTCAGTTACCGCAGATTATTTCATTAAAGAAACAAGTAAGGCTTAAATCATTTTCATGAAGCTTTACGATTCAGTTTCATTCAAAGAAAAACTCCCACACAGTCAGATAAACATGAAGAGTGAGAAAGGGAAAAAAAGTTTATTGATATGGTAATACGTCTTATGTATCTATAGCAACCGCGCTTAGCAACAACCAAGAAGCTGTGTGATAACAGTCTAACTGCCACTTGGGTTTTAGATAAAGGTAGACAAGTGACGTTCTTTTTCTTAACCAAGTGTTCCTTCTAGATAGCAAGTCCCCAGATGGTAACGTGTGTTTTGACTGCCAGGTTTTCATTAAAGTGTACCCAACTCTAAACCGTTACCAAAACCCACAATGATAACTTGTGGTAGAAAAAAAAATTAAAGTTTTACACAATTAATGGCAGTAGCATTTGCCAATCAACAATAGGTTTTACATTGATCCAGAAATCTGTAACTGAAACAGTCTGGACATCTGGGATAAAGAAATCTACCGTGAATTATTTGATTACTGATCTTTCTCACGTTTTCTCCACGTGCCAGTTCCGTGACTTGTTCTTGTGGAGTTTAAAACAAAGGAAACAGTGATAGGTTGTTTCAAGTTTCAAACAGAACTCTGTTCACAGACAGATGATACGTAATATCCAAAACTCCGCAGAAGTTGGATCTCTTAAATAATATGCACTAGCGGTAGAATAAGATATGATAAGTAACGTTCATCTTGTGACTTAGTCCAGTAGTCGCTGTCTAGGCTGCAGTTAAAAGGTCCAAGGTTTGAGCTCGTGATATGCTGTTGAATATGCTTAGCATTTTCAGTCATAAACGTGGTGTTTATTCGGTATCAGTGGCCGTATGGGTACCGATGCTGCTCTCTGAATGTTTTTCTTGAACGTGGTGTCAATAACCTGATCGGTGAACCACGTGCCACGTAACGCGTCGTCCAATGTGTGAACACCAAATGCAATAATACGTGTAGTTAATGGATGACAAAAAACCTACTTTTAAGTTACGTGAACAAGCTGCAAACTAGCTTTTATATGGATACACGGTATTAGTAATTTGTTAAACACTGCATGTATCATTTTATCTGTTAAAACAATTACATCATGCATAACAGAATTCTGTTAATCAAATATATCACTACTTAGCAGTAACCCTAATTCTGAGGCTATAATACTATTTTTATAAAATATTATAAGTCTCGAAATTTCCTAACAGACGAGATTAAGAATCCAGTATTTAAAAATCCAAGAGGTGTAATATTTTTGTCTTATAATATTTATTTTTATAATTGTACGTCATCAGCTTGTAAAAGGCGTTCACACCATAACAATTGTTGTAACACATAAATTATATAAATAGTTTTCCGCCCGTGCTTCCTTGTCCAAGGCAGCTTAACAGACTGATGGGACGGAAATTATCTGGATTAGTTCTGTTGGTTTGTTTCTTTGGGATCGTGGTTATAATGGCTTTTTTTCCAAGTGTCGGGGTAATATCCAGTTGCCAGTAAAATGTTCATGATGTTTGTGAGATGTTGTAATAGGAGAGTAGAGCTTTTTTTCAGAATAATGTTTGAAATTTGGTCATGTCCGGGGGAAGTATTCTTGAAGTTTTTGATATTAATTTTTAGTTCAGTTATGGTTATTTTTCTATTGATTGAACTTGAGTATGCCTCTAGTGTCTCGCCAGGGAATTCTGGTGAGAATGAAGCTTGGTTTGTATTTATGAAGTTGTTGACATGATGTTGGTGTTGTGTGTCAAAGTCTACTGAATTTAGGTCGCTAAAGGAGGATTCGTAGTAGTCAGCTAATAAGTCAGCTTTCTCTACGTCCGTCCTTGCAATTTTATTGTTGTGTGTGATATGTTGTAGCATGTGATTTGTGTTTTTGTCTGAAGCAATACTCTTGAATTTTTTCCAACATTCTTTTGGGTTGTTCTTGATTTTTTCTAAGTTTTACAGAAGTTTTGATGGAGAGAGTTATCTCCAACCGTCTTCTCCATTTTGTGAATCAAATAACATCCTTCCAGAATCCCAAAATGCCTCCAGGAAAAACAGGCAAACAACAGATCACCTCACGCGACTAACCGAATCAATCTGTAAAGCTTTCAACAATAACCAAGTAACCATTGGGGTATTCCTAGATGTCAAAAAAGCATTCCACAGCGTATGGCACAATGCCATCAAATACAAACTAAAACACCTGAAAATAAATCCCACTATAGTTAACTGGATTTCAAATTTCTTAACAGATAGAACAGCACAAGTAAAAGTCAATAAAACTATATCTAAATCATTTAATATAACCGCAGGAGTGCCCCAAGGATCAGTCCTCTCTCCACTTTTATATATTATTTTCGTCAGCGACATACCTTTCCCAAATCTAACATACACGCATAATTCACAACACGCAGACGACATCGCTATCTGGAGCACCTCCAGAAACCCAGTGATGGCCACGTCTCGCGTACAAGAAACACTGAACAACGTCTCGACCTGGAGTAACAAGTGGAGAGTAGTGTTAAATCCAACCAAAACACAAGCAATCACCTTCTACAGGAAACTAAAAACACAAAGAAAAATCTAGAAAAATAAAATTATCACTAGGAAATACGACCAATAACATGAGCAAAAACATCACATTCTTTGGCATCACTTTCGACACAAAACTAACATGGAAAAAACATGTTAACAATATACACTTATCAATTAGAAAACGGATTTCACACCTAATGACTCTAACCAGTAGACAATCGAAATGTCACCAAACACCATTATACAAATATACAAGGCTTACATCCGTCCACTAATAGAATATGGATGTCAAGTAACATATAATATGTCAAATAACACACTCCAGAAAATCCAAGTTCAACAAAACAAAATACTAAGATCTACATTCAGTCTACCATCATTCACTCCAGTAAATTATATACATCAAATCAGCAACTTACCAACACTAAGAAATAGACTAACGGAAATATCACATAAATACTATTTAAAAGCAGAAAACAGAAACAAACTAACGGCATCACTTTACAAATTAACTAGTGCACCAACTAAATATACTTCACCTTACAACATATTTCAAGAATCACAAATCACACAACAAAATAATCAAAGACAAAACTCACGTTAACACTATGTATTTTTCTTTTTAGGTCTCGGGCACAGGACAGGTAAAACTTTCGGCGCCTGTCCTGTAAAGTGGGTTTTTTCGGGGCGCTCCTGTTTCCCCACAGCAAAAAAACTTAGGCATTGGATCTATAGGTCCCAGCCCAGGCAACTTTATTGCCAGACCCTAATTCGGGTCGTTTGAGTTCATGTTCATATTTACTTTGACTTCTGCCTTTCGGGACGGGACCCGGCCGTTCTCTCCGGTGATGCCTTTGCCTCGGTCTAGGATAACATTAAGAGTGACCTCCTTCACCCAAAAAAGAGTCAGAAATTATTTAAGAAATAAATAACTAAAACTAAATCTAATAACCTTTCACGAAAGGGGACAAAGAGGAACCACAACGTTCCTGAACACCCCAGTTGGAGAGAGAATTCTTACGATTTCTCTTTCTCTAAACTAAACCCCTGCCACGTTAGTTTGCGTTTGTGTTTGCTTCCTTCTATAGAAATAGCATGCAGATATAATTTAAACGCAAAACGTAGAAACGAACTAACTGAGTCATTATTCAAATTAGCCATACAAAATACATCTCGCCATATAACATACTTCAACAATCACAAACCACTCAATAAAACACATAATTATAAATAAGGTGCATATATGTTTTGTTCTTTTTTTCCAGCTCCGGGCACAAGACAGGTAGAACATTCGGCGCCTGTCCTGTGAAAGTGAGTTTTCTGGAGTTCTCCTTTCTCCCCCCCCCCCACAATAAATTCTGAGGCACTTGGATTTATAGGTCTCAGCCACTCGGTTGAGTTTTCTGGGATTCTCCTTCCCCCCCCCCACAACAAATTCTGAGGCACTTGAATTTATAGGTCCCAACCACTCCGTGAACCTGATAACGGGACGTTCCACTGATCGATGTGGAGTTGGTCGTTTCTTTTCTGCCGGCGGACTTAGGACATGTTCACTTCCTTTTTGAGACCTGTGGCTCGCTCTCCTTAGGACATGTTTACTTCCTTTTTGAGACCTGTGGCTCGCTCTCCTTAGGACAAGTTCACTTCCTTTTTGAGACCTGTGGCTCGCTCTCCTTAGGACATGTTCACTTCCTTTTTGAGACCTGTGGCTCGCTCTCCTTAGGACATGCTCACTTCCTTTTTGAGACCTGTGGCTCGCTCTCCTTAGGACAAGTTCACTTCCTTTTTGAGACCTGTGGCTCGCTCTCCTTAGGACATGTTCACTTCCTTTTTGAGACCTGTGGCTCGCTCTCCTTAGGACATGTTCACTTCCTTTTTTGAGACCTGTGGCTCGCTCTCCTTAGGACAAGTTCACTTCCTTTTTGAGACCTGTGGCTCGCTCTCCTTAGGACATGTTCACTTCCTTTTTGAGACCTGTGGCTCGCTCTCCTTAGGACAAGTTCACTTCCTTTTTGAGACCTGTGGCTCGCTCTCCTTAGGACATGTTCACTTCCTTTTTGAGACCTGTGGCTCGCTCTCCTTTCTCATCCGTCATCTTCATACTGCCCCACCTCACTTCATTGTTTCAAACAATGTCAATTTAAAATACAGGAAAACTTCCACGAGCAGGGACGAAGAGAAACTACAACGTTCCTGAACATCCCTGTAGGGGAGAGAATTCTTCAGACTTCTCTCTCTCTGAACTAAACCCCTCTCAATGTTTCGTTTGCTTCCTTGAATCAGGCCACTCATGGAGTATGGATGTATGGTCACTTGCACCATGTCCAGTCACCTCAAGAAACAGAGAATATACAATACCAGGCAATATAAATAGCATACCGGCTACCGAGGTATTCCCCATCACACTACTTAGTGGTTTTTAATATTCTACCTCAAGTGAGTGAGCGAATACAAAAATTAGCTAAAACATACTACCATAATGCTAAAACACACTAACTCGACAATTCCCAACACTGGCTGAAACACCATACACATGGCACACCCACCAGTCTCCTTATGTTATACCTAGGGTCATATTCATATATTTTTGTTTTTTAACATCTTTTTACTTCACTCGTACAGCTCAGGCACTTCAGGGAATAATCAGAGCCTGAGGAGTGAAAGTGGTTTTTCTGGGGTTCTCCTATTTCCCCCACATCAAAATCTTGACATAGGATCCACAAATCTCCCACCGCCCTGAAGGACCCTAAACCCCACATCAGCCGTTGATTCTTGTGGTTTGGTTTGTTTTGAATTCGCGCAATGCTACTCGAGGCCTATCTGCGCTAGCCGTTCCTAATTTAGAAGTGTAAGACTAGAGGGAAGGCAGCTAGTCATCACCGCCAATTCTTGGGATCCTCTTTTACCAGCGAATAATGGAATTGACCGACGCATTATAACGCCCCAACGGCTGAAAGACGAGTATGTTTGGTGTTACGGGTTTTCGAACCCGTGACTCTCAGATTACGAGTCGAGTGCCTTAACCACCTGGCCATCCCGGGCCTGATTCTTGTAATATTCACACATCGGTGTCTTTTGTCGGTTTTTTTGGATGCTTGCTTGCCAGCGGTCTCTCAAATGAAGTTAAGGAAATTGTTTTTGTGTTTTCGGGTTTGTTTTTTTTTCTTTTCCCGGGAAGTGAGATCTAACAGTTGCCTTAAGCGGGATAAAGAGAAAGAAATTCTCTGTTCACCCCTGGTTATGTCTGTTCCTAAGAGCTAGTGACAGAGATATTTAAGAAGAGATATTTAAACAGACATATCTAAACAGATATATCTAAACAGATATATTTAAACAGACATATTTAAACAGATATATATAAACAGACATATTTAAACAGACATATTTAAACAGATATATATGAACAGGCATATTTAAACAGGCATATTTAAACAGATATATTTAAGCAGATATATATAAACAGATATATAAACAGACATATTTAAACAGACATACTTAAACAGATATATTTAAACAGACATATATAAACAGACATATTTCAAACAAAACATTTAAACAGATATATTTAAACAGACATATTTAAACAGATATATTTGAACAGGCATATTTAAACAGATATATTTAAACAGATATATATGAACAGGCATATTTAAACAGATATATTTAAACAGATATATATAAATAGACATATTTAAACAGATATGTTTAAACAGACATATTTAAACAGATATATATAAACAGACATATTTCAAACAAAACATATTTAAACAGATATATTTAAACAGATATATTTAAACAGACATATTTAAACAGATATATTTAAACAGACATATTTAAACAGATATATATGAAGAGGCATATTTAAACAGATATATTTAAACAGACATATTTAAACAGATATATTTGAACAGGCATATTTAAACAGATATATTTAAACAGATATATATGAACAGGCATATTTAAACAGATATATTTAAGCAGATATATATAAACAGACATATTTAAACAGACATACTTAAACAGATATATTTAAACAGACATATATAAACAGACATATTTCAAACAAAACATATTTAAACAGATATATTTAAACAGATATATATAAACAGATATATTTAAACAGATATATTTAAACAGACATATTTAAACAGATATATATGAAGAGGCATATTTAAACAGATATATTTAAGCAGATATATATAAACAGACATATTTAAACAGACATACTTAAACAGATATATTTAAACAGATATATTTAAACAGACATATATAAACAGACATATTTAAACAAAACATATTTAAACAGATATATATAAACAGATATATTTAAACAAACATATTTAAACAGATATATTTAAACAGATATATATGAACAGGCATATTTAAACAGATATATTTAAGCAGATATATATAAACAGATATATATAAACAGACATATTTAAACAGACATACTTAAACAGATATATTTAAACAGACATATTTAAACAGACATATTTAAACAGACATACTTAAACAGATATATTTAAACAGACATATTTAAACAGACATATTTCAAACAAAACATATTTAAACAGATATATTTAAACAGATATTTATAAACAGATATATTTAAACAGGTATACCTGCCATGTTCTTCTTCTTCCTTGCTTCAAGTTAATTTTACTTTTATTTTTACTGTTAATTGTTTCTTATGCTGTTTATTAACATTAAGCCCACCAGGACGTTCATATCGCGAAGAGGCAAAAAGAAAGGAATTTCTGAAAGCCCCAGGGTATATTTGCCCCTAAGCTTCTGCTTTGTGTCAAATAATTTTAAACCAAAATACCTGCAACAATTTTGCAAACCCACTTGTAGAGAAATATATATGCAAAAACGAAGAAGGTCAAAACGTTGTTCGCTCTTCTACGTAAAATATTTTCTCAACCCAAACGAACCGTTTTTGCATATATATTTTTGCGATTTCTTCTGTGTTTGTTGTATCCCAGACGGCCTGTAGAGCTCTGGATTATAAGAAAAGCATAATCGGTGATCAATATGACAAATATAGGGTTATTGGAATACTATTAGTATTATTATTGTCATGATGTGTGCTGAAGCATGTGACCCCTACTCAAGTACTTTGTCATGATGTATAAGTACACTGAAACATGTGAGTCCTACTTACACACTTTGTCATGATGTATAAGTACACTGATACATGTGAGTCCTACTTACACACTTTGTCATGATGTATAAGTACACTGAAACATGTGAGTCCTACTCACAAACTTTGTCATGATGTATAAGTACACTGAAACATGTGAGTCCTACTTACACACTTTGTCATGATGTATAAGTACACTGAAACATGTGAGTCCTACTCACAAACTTTGTTATGACGTATAAGTACACTGAAACATGTGAGTTCTACTCACAAACTTTGTAACGATGTATAAGTACACTGAAACATCTAAGAGTCCTACTCACAAACTTTGTAATGATTTATAAGTACACTGAAACATGTGAGTTCTACTCACAAACTTTGTAACGATGTATAAGTACACTGAAACATGTGAGTCCTACTTACACACTTTGTAACGATGTATAAGTACACTGAAACATGTGAGTCTTACTCACAAACTTTGTAACGATGTATAAGTACACTGAAACATGTGAGTCCTACTTACACACTTTGTCATGATGTATAAGTACACTGAAACATGTGAGAGTCCTACTCACAAACTTTGTAATGATTTATAAGTACACTGAAACATGTGAGTCCTATTCACAAACTTTGTAACGATGTATAAGTACGCTGAAAGACGTGACTTCTACTCACAAACTTTTGTCAGTAGTTAATATCACACTCCTCCATTCATTATGGTTGATACGACACGTTCTATCAAAGTGTTGTCCAGGTTGACGTCACATCCAGACATGTTTGTGCAAGGAAACCAAATAATAAAAGACTTCTACGATGGTGCCTTGTGCTTCCAATGTTTTCTATCTACATTTTAACTCTGAAGCCACCACAAAAAGCAACATTTTACGCTTGAGGCTAGGATAGCGATTTAGGGGTTGCAGATCGCCTAGCAGCTAATGTTGTTTTATTGTATTCATGTCTCAGTAAAGTCCTAGGTTATGGATTCAATGTCAGCTGTATGATCTCATTTCATAAGACACATTAAAGTTCAGGTGAATATCACTGAATTTTCCATCAGAAACTTTATAAATCTTCACTTTCTCAGCTCCTTACCCACAGTGGTTTCATGCCCGTATTTTTAGGAATAATTTTTATATTTAGAATTTATGCTGTTTAGTACACAGATAATGTTTTTATTTTAGTTTGGTTCCACAAAACCTTTGTTTATTTGTTTTATATACTAGACATATGGTTGAGAAAAATGGCCGATGTCAAAATACTTTACAATTATAATTTGTAACTGCTCAGTCTAAACTATTCGCTCTCTCATGGCACAACGGAATGTCTGCGGACTTCAAACTACTAAGAACCGGGTTTCGATACTCTTGATGGGCAGAGGACTGATAGCCCGTTGTGTAGTTTTGTGCTTAATGCAAAATACAGCAACTAAAACATTTTTAGAATCTTTCACGGTTATTATAATACATGTTTCTTTCTACAATGAATCATTGTTAGAAAATGTGAGATTTTCCATAACTTTTATAACTTTTGGGAAATAATCATTCTTAGGAAATGTGAGATTTTCCATAACTTAAGAGGTTAAGGCAATCGACTCGTAAAATGGGGGTCGCGAGTTCGAATCCCCGTCGCACCAAGCATTCTTGCCCTTTCAGACGTGGAAGCGTTATAATGTGATGGTCAATCCCACTATTCGTTGGTAAAAGAGTATTCCAAGAGTTGGCGGTGGGTGGTGATGACTAGCTGCCTTCCCTCTACTCTTACATTGCTAAATTAGAGATGGCTAGGACAGATCACCCTCGTGTAGCTTTGCACGAAATTCAAAACAAACAAACCATAAGTTAAGTATCCTTCTATTATGAAACGTTGTTGTAATGTGTCAGGAGTTTTCTCTTATACTTCCTTCTGGAGTGGACAGTTATTAGACGAAGATAGTTGGTAATAATTTATGGATGAAGCCTTTCTTGGAATGTTAATATGTAACCATAAGACTAAAACTTCTAGAAAACTGTGAAGAGGTCCTTTATAGTTCTTATTTATATGTTTCTGTAGTCCATGGCTCAGCAGTAAGTACAAACAAACAAATTCACGCGCAACGAATGAACTGACAAGTTCGTGCTTACACGTGCTTACTTTATTCCTATATGTGTTTATCTTAGAATTATAATTTCACCCCTCTGTTACCTTACTGACGTCACTACACCCACGAGAAAAACTGTGATTTATGGTAATAAAAATGTCAAGTTCGAATGTGCTGATATAAAAGATAAATCAATGTTGTAACTTGGACAGTTCGTTAATACGTAACTGAGAGACTATTGCAATTACCATTCACAACACACGTTAAGTGTGTTATAGTATTTAATAATTAAATAATTATACTGGAAAAACACAATGCGTTTTACATAAGCTATTTAGACTTATCTATCAATCTACGAAAATGTGAAATGTTCACTGATGTAAAAACCGTTTGCATTCATAAGAGAACAAATGTTACCTGATGTTAAACCCTCCGCTTCAATGAGAATACAAAACATTTTCACCAATGTTAAACTGTTCACTTTCAGAGAACATGACATGTCAATTGTTTTAAGCTGTTCACATCTACAAGAGAACACATCATATTCCTTCATTTTAAATTGTTTACTTACGCAAGAAGACAGACATATTCACTTACGTTAAATTGTTCAATTCTATAAAAGAACGTAACATGTTCACTGATATTAAATTATTCACTTACATAAGAAAACATGTTATGTTCAATAATGTTAAACTGTTCTTGTCCATAAGAATAAGGCTGGAATGGTCTGGTTCTCGACTCGTGTTTCGAATACCACACCGAACATGCTGTCCCTCTCAGCGGTATGGACATTATAATTCAATGGTCAATCCCACTATTTGTTGATAAGGAGCAACCCAAGAGTTGGCGGTGGGTGATGTTGGCTAGCTACCTTCCCGAGTTTGTCACTGCTAAATTAGAGTATACTAACACAAATAGCCCTCGTGGGGCTCTGCGCAAAATTCAGAACAAACTAAAACTGCAAGAAATAAAATTAGCAGTGTAAGGCTAGAATTAAAAAAGGTAGTCATTACCCTCCAACACCAAAACTTAGGCTACAGTTTTACTAAGGAATAGTAGGATTGACCGTCACATTATAACGCCCTCACGGCTGGAAAGGCGAGCATGTTTGGTGTGACAGGGATTCGAACCCTCACACTACGAGTCCACGATCTACTTTAAGCTGTACATTTCATTTATTCTTTATTATGGTGAGAGTTTAGACTCATGTTTTCTAATTCATTGTATTATGTTCCTTATTCTATATTAAACACTCTTAAAAAATCCAATATTCAATACTTCAATAAAACTATTAACTTAAACAATATTCAAATGCTGAATTACAAAGCCTGAATCACTGAGTCTTAAAAATGTGGTTAATTTTGTCACTAATCATTGACTGCTTTTGTACAACAGATCAACAGTTAGGTAATAATTGAAAGTAAAAATTAAAAAAAGAAACAACAGCAGGAACCTGGTGCTTTTTTATACAAACACCACCGTACACTACACGAGTTAAATGGCCAGATTGTAGACTCCAGGAATAACCGTTTTTAATACTGAATGACTGTTAGTGGGAGCATTAGTTATCTGTGTGGCTATTCTTGGAAGACGAATGTATAGTTGAAACCGAAAAGGAGACGAGATTGTTAACATTAATTAAAAGGTTGAAGTTTTTATATGTATTTAACCTAAAGATGAATGACGTTTCGAGCTCGTGCTCTTCGTCGGAACTTACAGTTTACAAGAGCGCATGCACAGAATACAAAGCGCTCGCGTGCTTAACATTTGGAATTTTGAGAGAGAAAATTCTAAGTAAAATTACATAAAAATAAAAGTTGATAGCGATTATATTTAAACAAGATAGCAATTAAACTTTAAACAATATAGCAATTAAACATTAAACAATATAGCAATTAAACGTTAAACAATATAGCAATTAAACGTTAAACAATATAGCAATTAAACGCTAAACAATATAGCAATTAAACTTTAAACAATATAGCAATTACATTTTAAACCAAAAATAGAAATCTACAGAAAAGAAAAGCGTTCATTTAAACTAGATGAATATAGAATCCTGTTTCCAATATTGCAAAAATGTATAAAAGCATTCAGTTTGTCACAATTCTTAATGATTTGAAACTCCTGGCCAATGTACAAACTATCCTTAATAAAAGTATTCAGTTTGTCACAATTCTTAATGATTTGAAACTCCTGCCCGATGAACAAACTATCCTTAATAAAAGTATTCAGTTTGTCACAATTCTTAATTATTTGAAACTCCTGGCCAATGTACAAACTATCCTTAATAAAAGTATTCAGTTTGTCACAATTCTTAATGATTTGAAACTCCTGGCCAATGTACAAACTATCCTTAATAAAAGTATTCAGTTTGTCACAATTCTTAATGATTTGAAACTCCTGGCCAATGTACAAACTATCCTTAATAAAAGTATTCAGTTTGTCACAACTCTTAATGATTTGAAACTCCTGCCCAATGAACAAACTATCCTTAATAAAAGTATTCAGTTTGTCACAACTCTTAATGATTTGAAACTCCTGCCCAATGAACAAACTATCCTTAATAAAAGCATTCAGTTTGTCACAATTCTTAATGATTTGAAACTCCTGCCCAATGTACAAACTATCCTTAATAAAAGTATTCAGTTTGTCACAACTCTTAATGATTTGAAACTCCTGCCCAATGTACAAACTATCCTTAATAAAAGCATTCAGTTTGTCACAATTCTTAATGATTTGAAACTCCTGCCCAATGTACAAACTATCCTTAATAAAAGTATTCAGTTTGTCACAACTCTTAATGATTTGAAACTCCTGCCCAATGTACAAACTATCCTTAATAAAAGCATTCAGTTTGTCACAATTCTTAATGATTTGAAACTCCTGCCCAATGTACAAACTATCCTTAATAGAAGACTTAAGTTTGTCGCAATTCTTAATGATTTGAAACTCCTGCCCAATGTACAAACTATCCTTAATAAAAGTATTCAGTTTGTCACAATTCTTAATGATTTGAAACTCCTGCCCAATGTACAAACTATCCTTAATAAAAGTATTCAGTTTGTCACAATTCTTAATGATTTGAAACTCCTGCCCAATGTACAAACTATCCTTAATAAAAGTATTCAGTTTGTCACAATTTTAATGATTTGAAACTCCTGCCCAATGTACAAACTATCCTTAATAAAAGTATTCAGTTTGTCACAATTCTTAATGATTTGAAACTCCTGCCCAATGTACAAACTATCCTTAATAAAAGTATTCAGTTTGTCACAATTTTTAATGATTTGAAACTCCTGCCCAATGTACAAACTATCCTTAATAAAAGTATTCAGTTTGTCACAATTCTTAATGATTTGAAACTCCTGGCCAATGTACAAACTATCCTTAATAAAAGTATTCAGTTTGTCACAATTCTTAATGATTTGAAACTCCTGGCCAATGTACAAACTATCCTTAATAGAAGACTTAAGTTTGTCGCAATTCTTAATGATTTGAAACTCCTGCCCAATGTACAAACTATCCTTAATAAAAGTATTCAGTTTGTCACAATTCTTAATGATTTGAAACTCCTGCCCAATGTACAAACTATCCTTAATAAAAGTATTCAGTTTGTCACAATTCTTAATGATTTGAAACTCCTGCCCAATGTACAAACTATCCTTAATAAAAGTATTCAGTTTGTCACAATTTTTAATGATTTGAAACTCCTGCCCAATGTACAAACTATCCTTAATAAAAGTATTCAGTTTGTCACAATTCTTAATGATTTGAAACTCCTGCCCAATGTACAAACTATCCTTAATAAAAGTATTCAGTTTGTCACAATTTTAATGATTTGAAACTCCTGCCCAATGTACAAACTATCCTTAATAAAAGTATTCAGTTTGTCACAATTCTTAATGATTTGAAACTCCTGCCCAATGTACAAACTATCCTTAATAAAAGTATTCAGTTTGTCACAATTCTTAATGATTTGAAACTCCTGCCCAATGAACAAACTATCCTTAATAAAAGTATTCAGTTTGTCACAATTTTTAATGATTTGAAACTCCTGCCCAATGTACAAACTATCCTTAATAAAAGTATTCAGTTTGTCACAATTCTTAATGATTTGAAACTCCTGCCCAATGTACAAACTATCCTTAATAAAAGTATTCAGTTTGTCACAATTTTTAATGATTTGAAACTCCTGCCCAATGTACAAACTATCCTTAATAGAAGACTTAAGTTTGTCACAATTCTTAATGATTTGAAACTCCTGCCCAATGAACAAACTATCGTTAATAAAAGTTTGTCCCTATCAAAAGTAATCTTGACGCCTTTTGCACAATGGAAGATATCGAATGTTTTTTTCTTCGCAGACTAGGGCTGAAAACCCAATTTTCCAAAATTACCCTTTCGTGTGATCCGTTCTGTAACTTTTTTCAAAACATTCATCGTACTCGATTACTTCACTCGTGAATATAGGAATGAAATAAACAGATTAGATGTAAACATGAAAACTAGATGTAAAAACATCTTTCACGATAAACAGTTAGCTTTAACTAGTCTGCAGTAAAGAGACGACCCTGTTATAAAATCAGCTGACAAAGGTGGAGCCACAGTAGTTTGACGCTAGGAATTATATACAGCTTAAACATTGGGTCAGATTTGCAACAGTGCTTTTCAAACCTCTCTTCTAGACAACCTAATTTCTGACATCAGTAGCGCATTAACGTTACAATTGAAGGCACGATCATTGCTGACGAATTACCCACTACACCCAAAAACATTATAGTTCAGCAATCTAGAACTCCCACTTTCTATCTACTCACTAAAATCTTCAAAGATAGACATCCGAGCCATTTTTTTGTATTTGCATGCAGTTGCCTTACAAAGCAAATTTCCAGTTACCTTGACAAAGTCTCCATGGAGACTAAAATGAGCCCCACCTTTTCCAACCTCTTTGTTGGATACACTGAAGATATTGTATTTGATCAATGTAATGGATCAGTACCTATGTTGTATCGTAGATATGTTGATGACGTACGAGGTATAATATGGATAGAAACTTTTCTACAATTTGTTTCTTCCTTCCCATCCTCTGTATAATCTACATGGCAACATCCGACACAACACTTTCTCTATATCCGACACAACACTTCCTCTATATCCGACACAACACTTCCTACACAACACTTCCTCTATATCCGACACAACACTTCCTAAACAACACTTCCTCTATATCCGACACAACACTTCCTCTATATCCGAAACAACACTTCCTCTATATCCGACACACCTACGTACATTAAGACGTAAATACAAGATAACCATCTGACCACTAGTATATACTACAATGAAACACATTCACACATGCACATACATTAACATGTACGAACAAGACAATAATCTGATCATCAATATACACTACAATGAAACACATTCGCACACGTACATACATTTTACATTTTCTCACTCGTACACCAACAAAAAGTCGATGCTTTACTCACTACTATGTAGTGATGGCATTGATAATAAATGTAAATTCAAAGACATGAAGACTTTATTTTATAAAAGACACTACATTGACTTTCTCATCCAGGATGTAGCCACCAA
The DNA here is from genome assembly GCF_004210375.1 of Tachypleus tridentatus. Lineage (NCBI taxonomy): Eukaryota > Metazoa > Arthropoda > Merostomata > Xiphosura > Limulidae > Tachypleus > Tachypleus tridentatus. The sequence continues at coordinate 6,569,226 of NC_134825.1, read as the reverse complement.
AGTTAGCTCTTGTATCCAGACACTACATTGACTTTCTCATCCATGATGCAGCCACCAAAGTTAGCTCATGTATTCAGGAGCAAACATTCAACCTAACAAGAAAGAACACACCTGTTATATTCCAGTTGTGTTAACATATCATTCAACCAACAAGATCAAAGATATTACACTAAACTATGACACAATACTTACTGAAGTGCCCACCACTAGACCTCTTTTCAAAGACCCACCAATTATTTCTTACAGACACGAAAACATTTAAAAAATCCAAAGACACATTAATGTTAAGCGAAAACAAAATAATACTAGACACTCACATGTAAACAGGTGCGTCAGCTGCCCACATATAAATAGTTCTGCACACATACGAGGAAAGAACATAACTTTCAACAAAAGACAATTATTTACATGTACCACTGACTGTATCCTTTACTGTATAATTTACAAAAGATACAATAGTTTATACACTGGACAAACAGGTCGTTGAGCACGAGAACATCTAAATCATATTAAACTGTAGAACCAAGAAACACCTTTAGACAAACATTTCACCATCAACAACCACACAGATTCTTGGACTTATTTGTGCTCCAACAGACATTCACAAAAAAGAACGACTTGAAAGGATATTAATCTACGACTTGTGGACTCTACAACCATCTGGTTTAAATGAACGCCTTCCCTTCCTGTAGATTTCTACTTTTCCGTTTTTTGTTTAAAGTGTAATTGCTACCTACTTATACGTTTATGACTTGTAATTTTTATGTAATAAGTGTAATTGTACTTAGAATTATCACGCTCAAAATTTCTAATACTATGCACGCAAGTTCTTTGAATTCTGCGCATGTGCTTTTGTTGTAATCTGTTCGACCTGACGAAGAGCACTAGTTCGAAACGTGGTTCTTCTTTAAGTTAAAAATATACAAAAAACTTGTATTTAACTGTGGTTGTTCTCAACCTAGTAATAAGTTTCACTATTATAGCTTTAACCTCCTTCCCTGGTTCAACAACTAATGGCTGAAACTATTATAGATACATTTTTCTAGGTTAAAACAGAACTTCCAAGTATATGTAATTCTACGTTTTTTTCTTCGTCATCTCATGAGATCATTTTTTTGCTTCTAGACAACATAATTTCTTACATCAATAACGAGAGTTTTCGAACTTTTATATTTATATTAATCTAGTAATAAGGGCTGTTACAGTTATTACACTCACACCGCACGCTCATATACGTACAGAACAGTCATGATAGTTGTTACAGAACAGTTGTAAGAGTTTCTATCAACATACAACACAGCCGTACAAACAGTTGTAACAGATTCTATAAACATAAAACACAGCCGTACAAACAGTTGTAACGGTTTCTATCAACATACAACACAGCCGTACAAACAATTGTAACAGCTTCTATCAACGTACAGGACAGTTGCAAGAGTTTATAATAATGTATAGACATTTGAAAGAGTTTCTGTCAACATACAAGACAGTCATGAGAGTTTCTGTCAACATACAAGACAGTCATGAGAGTTGGAAGCAACATACAAGACAGTTATAAGAGTTTCTGTCAACATACAAGACAGTCATGAGAGTTTCTGTCAACATACAAGACAGTTATAAGAGTTTCTGTCAACATACAAGACAGTCATGAGAGTTGGAAGCAACATACAAGACAGTTATAAGAGTTTCTGTCAACATACAAGACAGTCATGGAAGTTTCTGTCAACCAGTGATAAAGTGTTGCAAACCGTAAACTTTAATATAAGAATCAAAACCGTTTTATGTTTTATTTCCTGACGGTGTCTTTCTTTAACAGAAAGGATCGTGAACTATATGTAATACTTCATAGGTTCCGCTTCTTACCTACGTTGGATTTTGCTGTCTCTTTCGTTAATAGATAAAATATTTTAAAATATGCGTAATTAATGTGAAGGTGTTACATTTTTCACGCGTTTCCACCAAAAGTAGTTTGAACTGAAAATGTTTAAAAAAACTGAAAAACATAACGTTTTCACATTAAAGTTACCATAAGAACTATCCTTTGTTCTTTCACCAGTTTCCCCTATCTGTTCGGTACTCCACTGTTTTGTAAGCTGTAATTAAACATTTATATAAATTATTAAAGCTCATACAGTCGATGTTTCCTATGACCCTGAACCAGTAGCAAGACCTATTTAGTAGCGGCCATTGTGTAAATCGTGTAGCACTGACGCGTGACAGAAAGAATTTATCACAGCTTTACAGCAGCGAAGGATGGATCTTAAAATATATGGTAATGTGGGAAAGTGTTAAAGGTAAGGACACGAGGTATATCTTAGACCTAAAATCTAATGTTATATTCTAAACTAATCTAATGAAGGCAAACGTGACATTAGAACTGTTACTATTGTATAAGATTCGATTAAATAACAAAATAACAAATTTACTAAACCTGGTCGTCTTCTACTCGGTAATTAATAATCGCTTAGGGGGAATTTTATTGCTATGGTGAGACACGTTTTTAATTTAAATTAATTACATCCAAAGCGTTTCGTATCCTTCACACTCCTACTATTGTCTGGGAATTCAAAAGTTGATTAAAATCATAAAAATCGTAGACATTTAAAGATTACAAAAATCTGTGAATCCAACGTGATTTTGAAGTATATATAAATATATATATATATTGTATAAGTTATTGGAAAATGAGAGTTTTGAAAGAAATATATTCTCAGGAAAAACTGATTTACAAGCTAACTAAAAATTAATTTTAAACGGTGAAGAGAACATTTGACCATCACTCCAGTTTCACTCAACCTACTTGATGTGTGTTCTATAGGGAAGTGTGAGTATACAAAAAGTAACAGTCAAAACAACTTAGTTTCTATTTGAAAAGTACAAAGTTTCTTTCCCACGCTAGTCTAGGCCCGGCATGGTCAGTTGGTTAGGGCGCTCGACTCGCAATCTGTGGGCTCGTGGGTTCGAATTCCAGTTCCGCCGAAATGCTCGCCCCTTCAGCCATGAGAGCGTTATTATGTTACGGTTAATCCCACTATTTGTAGGCAAAAGAGTAGCTCAAAAGTTGGAGGTAGGTGACGTTGACTGCCTTCCTTTCTCTATCTCTGCTAATTTCGAGTCGACTAGCGCAGATAGCCCACTTGTAGCTTTACGCGAAATTCAAAAACGACACACAAGTTCCTGGAAATGTAGTTGACACACGTGTAGAATATTTCTAGTGAATTAAGAACAGTAACAAGTACCAATATAAGTTTGTTATAGTGTTTCAAAAATATGTTATCGTTTTATTTTCTATTCATAACACATTCATAATTTTATGCGATAAGAAACATTATCCTTCTTAAAATGTCTTAGGATAAACACCAACTCTCGTCTTGTAAGTGAGTTTTAACTTTAGTAAGGTGTCTTAATATAAGTGATAAGGTATTTCAATATTAGCTCTTTCGTCCGTAAAATGTCTTAATGTGTGAGTTATCCTTCCATAAGAAGTCCTAATGTGAAAATTGCCCTTCTTGAAATATCTCATTGTTAACATTACCCTAGTAAAGTATCTTAATGTAAGGGTTATCTTGTGTTGATATTAGTGTTATCATACCGTAAACTGTCTTAATGACAGAGTTATTCTTCTGTAGAGTTTCTTACTGAGATGATTGTTCTTCCATAAAGCGTCTTCTCTCATTTTCATGTTCTTTCACATCTTAAAATACATGTAGTGTCTTTATGTCCTAATCTAGCTTTAAGTCGTTAGAAAAGACAACAATCTTTCATTTTCTGTCTTTATATCTAACTTTTCTGCTAACAAAACTTCCATGTTTCAAACATTTTTTGATCCTCTAAGAAGACGTACGTTCGTTACATCACCGATGTTTAATTTTCTGGACAGAATAATGAAGTTGTTAGTTTTTCTCTACAGACGTACTTTGACTAGTAAAACATAATACAGTTCTGAGTAATCTGGTACATTATAACCATGGTCAGTTACATTGGTTTCTCTCCAACAATTAAAACAATCCGTCTATGCCTTTCAAACTCTTGCACAGTTGACTCTTGTTTATAGGGTTGATATTGATCCGTAGACTGCGGGAAATGCACGCGCGTAGACTGGAACACTGAACTAACAATAGCTTTACGACAGCTACAGCTTGGAAACACGAGAGAGAATATGCCTCGTCTTCCACGTAAAAGTTGTTACTGTAAGACACCGAGTTTGTAGGGACTAACACACCAGAGAAACAAACGCTTTCCCACGCGTTACTTGTAATATTGAAGGGAATAGTGGGTGTACTGTGTCAAGTTGTTTATCTTTTTTAACTTTTAACGTCCAGATCGACATCAGACTCCTGCCTTCGAGAGAAATGTCGTGTTGATTACTTGAAAGACGACGGAACGCATGCTCAGTTGGTTATCTCCTTCCTAGGCGGCCATCGCGTTCTACATTGTTAGAAACAAATCGAAAGAAAATTCTAATATTTTCAAATTCTATCAAATTTCCATAAAAAGCATATTAAAATTTACTGTAAAACATCAACATTTGTAAGCAATCTTCCACATATGCTATTAATGTTAAAATGTCTTTGTTATTCTGTTCAGAACTACATGGCCGATATTTCTTGTAATCATCTCGAAATTTTAACAACATTAAAATCTGTAGTTTTATTGGAATTGTGTTAGTGTTAGTAATCTACAACATGCGCTGCTTTATGAAAAACGTGCACATAGAAGTATTACTTCTGGTTCTGTGTCTGTCTCTAACTTGGTGTTGTTATAAATTCCCCAAAGATATCAAAGATCCTTGCGAAGAAATGGAATGCAAATTTGGGGCCGAATGCCGCCCATCCATGGACGGTCGGACAGCCGAGTGTATTTGCCCGAAAAAATGCGCCACATACGGCGACAGCCGAGGCTCTAGGCCTGTGTGCGGAAGCGACGGAAAAGACTACCCTACAGTATGTGAGCTAAAACGAACTGCTTGTCAAGAAAAGATGGACATTCAAGTCAAATTCCAGGGTCGGTGTGGTAAGTGATATATCACATTAATGATTTCTAGTGGCTGTGGATGTGTTATGATTCTTACGCAACACATTTCAGTTTCCTGTATAAAGTTCAAAGATTCTAAGTTATTCAGAAAGCTTGACTAGTGAACTTATCAAAATTAACACAAATGGGTGTGTTATTAAAGAGTTTTGTTGTTTATTCGTATTAGATGAGAATAATAATTCCTTTTTAAATTACTTCTTCCTAAACTAACGTCGCCGTTCTCAGAGTAGATTTTTTTCCCTTAAACTCAATATTTCGTACGTAGACTCTACAAGTTCAATTGTTGGACTGAGCCTGTAAAGGGTGCTTTGTCGCAGTATCGGAATGTCAAACATGTAGCCACTTATAACTTAAATACCACGTGGTGGCTGGCGTAAATAAAATGACACATGATGAGAGCCTAATGTTTTTGAAAGCCAGCACTCGAAGGCTGTTTAAATGCACCAAAATGTATGAGAAAGTATTTTTAAACATATTAGTTAATATATTAAGACATTAATATTGTTTTAACAGCAGTTATATGTTTTATAAATATTTCTGGTATTTAAAATAGTTTTATGCCTGATGGACTGATACTGACATTACAAGATTTATTTAACAGATATCCTCAATGTTAATAACCCACATATAAAGTTAAGATATCATTCTAGTATTTAACTAATGCCATAATAAATGGAAAACCTAAAATCAGTATAAAATCCAACGACTATTAGCGAAGTGTATTTAAAATATTGATTGGTCTCTCAAATCAATGAGCCTCAACTAAAAAACCTTTTAGAGACTTATACAGATGAACTTATTTGCTGGCTCCAAAATAACACACCTCCTTGAACTTTCAAATCTTATGTTTTACACAACACTACAGCCTACTGAGTTCGATTTTATTTATAAATAAAACAAAAATTTTGTTCTTTCTATACATTTATGAAAAGCTTTATGAAAACCTGACTGTTACGTAAATTTTATCTTAGTACAAATTAGGCACATCTGTTAAACAAATTGTTGGTTTTTGTTTTCTTTTTTTAAACCTTGGCCACTTCTGATAATTTCAGTAATTTGAACTTTAACCACTTATGATACTTACATTGTTAACTTGTTTATGCTGTTCTCAATGGAGCTTTAGTCATCTCTGAGAATTGCATTACATTTATCTTATCTCAGGTTTTAACCATTTCTGGTAGTTACATTATTTTTATTCGGATGTAACCATAAACATTTCTTGCAGTTACATTATTATTTTTATCTCTGTGTAGTCTTAACTTTTACTGGTATTTAAAATAGTTTTATGATAATGGTTTCCTCAGTCGGTATCAAATAAACAGTAGTTTTTTAGGTTAAATGAAAGTAAAACAATAGAGAAAACTTACAGTTTTTTTCTTTTTACAGTTTATTCATTATGCATACAATATACATGATGAATGCTTTTCTCCATTTAAAAACATTACAAATGTTTTGCCTTGTCCTAAACATTGTGCATCTTAAAATATGCCTTAAACATTTCATGCGCGAATTTTGTTTACTTTTGGTTGTAAAGCGAAGTGAAGTTTCTAATATTAAAACAACATGATATAAATGTGAAAACATACATTCAATGTGTCCACATTTTACAGAGTTTGATTATCAAAAATATAAAATATACTTTGAAACGGCTTTCACCATAACCCGTATTTTGCCATTATTCGCGATTACGAGTAGATACTCCAAAGAGTAAACGCGCGAAATGAAAAAGCGAACGATGGAGTGCGCCTACTTAACTAAGACTGTTCTTTACAACTAATCAGAAGTAAAGAACAGTTTAATTCGCATCATTTAGCTCAGAAAAATATATGATCCGTTGTCAGTGTAACTTCCGGCTATGGTAGTTACCATAGGGTAACTAGTGAGGGTAGTATCTCACTACCTAATCTCATTTTATATACTTGATAATACGTGCAGTACCAGCAGTATCCTTATTTACATACTGTTTACCTGAATGAGTTCCTTCTCTTTACATAAAAATACGAAATGTAATGAGAAACGTTTGATCAGAGAAGTAAAAACAATTTAACAATAACTTATATTCGATAAGAAAAACATTACTCGTTTTGAATAATTTTAACCAAGTAAAGGTGAGTTTACATTCAGTTTGTCTCGACGTTCACCACTGAGTTATACTGAACAAAATATAATGCCAAGAATTAGAGGCTTACGTAAAGAGATACAATAATAAGTGATAGAACGCTAGGACTAATTCGAACAAAATCGTGATTCTAAAATGTTGTGATTACTCACTAATTTATTTTAAGCGCTTCTAACAAACACGTTTAATCACAAGTTACCGAAATCAAATCAAAACTAGAAGTTATTACCATTTTACTGTTGACATCGGGTTCTTAAATTTGTTTCAGAATGCAATGTTACTGATGTTGGATATTTTTTTAAGGCTTACGTGTTAACTATGTTGATTATTTTGAAAAATCCTAATAAGAAACGAGAAGTAGAACACCCACTTAGTCCAAGCAGATGTTGAGCTTGGAACAACTTCAGTTATAATTTCTTCTTAGAGAGCTTAGAATTGATAAGTTGGATGATTCTAATCAAACAAATTCACTATGTTAACCAGTTATTTATACAGTGTGTATTATTGTTCCAGTTTGCACTTTAAGAATCACTAAACATCAATTACTTGTTTTTTTTATGAATTACGTTGAAAAGATTGCTTTGAAAAATATATTTCGAGTCTCTTTCGCACATGCAACAGACATAAAAACGTCAGGATGTCCAGACATAATTCGACGAAAACGCTATCAGAAGTGGCCGTGCAGTCATTTCGATCTGCCATATTTGATGAACGAGGGATGCTTCAATCGCATGTCTCTGCAGTTCAGAATTACTAGTTTCGACACTTTTATCTGAAATCAATTACTTTAAGGCATCAATTTTGTCAGCACATAAGGAAGATTTTATCGGATATCACATCAAGAATTAATGAACAGGACAAATGTCGAAAAGATTTCTTCCCGGTGATGTTGATAGGTCATGGTTCATTACTCGAGTAATGGTCAAGAGACCAAGGAAAACCAATACAAAAACCGATAATACGAACTGAAATGTATTGTAAAAGAACGCAGGTTCCAAACACAACTTTATGGAGGTATTACATGTATTAATATCTGACGAATAGTATTGACAGGAAGGTTCAGTTTGATCATAAAGAAAAATTCTATATTTAAAATGCCTCAACCTATAAAACTACTTGTTTTAGAGAATCGATGTTTCACCAGTGATGCATCCAACATCAGCTATATTCATCAAGAGAGTTTCAACATCGACTCCACCTCCAAAACTACTTGCTCTAAAGAATCAATGTTCCACAAGTGGCACATCTAACATCAGACGTATTCATCACGAAAGTTTCAACATCGACTCCATCTCCAAAACTACTTGTTCTAAAGAATCAATGTTCCACCAGTGGCACACCTAACATCAGACGTATTCATCACGAAAGTTTCAACATCGACTCTATCCCCAAAACTACTCGTTCTAGAGAATCAATGTTTCACCAGTGGCACGTTAAACATAAGACGTATTCATCAAGAAAATTTAGAAACTGTGCTTGGTATTTCCGAAATTGTAACGGAAGGTGTTCAATATGATATTCGTCATTCTCAAATAGCATATCACTTCCTTTACCATATGCAGATAATAAAATCATTGTGTTAAGCGAACATTATCCCTAACACTGACACGCATTTTATTCACTTATTGATGAAAGAAAGAAAAAAAAATATGATTTAGGAATTATAATGTATTCTTTAGTTCAATGTACTGAAGTTTGCTTCATTTATACGAAGCTGATATTCGATATCAACGATAAAAATTGATATTTTGTCCACACAAATAGAATATTTTTCATACTTTCTGTAAAACATTAGAATAAAATAACTTTGAATGATTACCTTGTGATTGAAGTCAGCCATACAGATAAATAACTTGTGATTGAGGTCAGCCATACAGATAAACATTTTGTTATTGAAGTCAGCCATACAGATAAATAACTTGTTATTGAAATCAGACATACAGATAAACATTTTGTTATTGAAGTCAGCCATACAGATAAACAATTTGTTATTGAAGTCAGCCATACAGATAAACAACTTGTTATTGAAGTCAGCCATACAGATAAACAACTTGTTATTGAAGCCAGCCACACAGATAAACAACTTGTTATTGAAGTCAGCCATACAGATAAACAACTTGTTATTGAAGTCAGCCATACAGATAAATAACTTGTTATTGAAGTCAGCCATACAGATAAACAACTTGTTATTGAAGTCAGTCATACAGATAAATAACTTGTAATTGAAGTCAGCCATACAGATAAATAACTTGTTATTGAAGTCAGTCATACAGATAAACAACTTGTTATTGAAGTCAGCCATACAGATAAACAACTTGTTATTGAAGTCAGCCATACAGATAAAGAACTTGTTATTGAAGTCAGCCATACAGATAAACAACTTGTTATTGAAGTCAGCCATACAGATAAATAACTTGTTATTGAAGTCAGCCATACAGATAAACAACTTGTTATTGAAGTCAGCCATACAGATAAACAACTTGTTATTGAAGTCAGCCACACAGATAAACAACTTGTTATTGAAGTCAGCCATACAGATAAACTACTTGTTATTGAAGTCAGCCATACAGATAAATAACTTGTTATTAAAGTCAGCCGTAGAGATAAACGACTTTAACCTTTCTTAAAGCCTGCTTAACTTCAACACCTGTGTGTCCATTACTTGCTCAGTATTGAAAATCAAATATCTGTTTGCTTTCAACAGAAAAATATATAATGAATGAACTCTACATAATGTACAGACAGAAATATCTTGAATTATGGAAGAATATCAAACACATGTTATAATAAAAAAAATATTTACACAGGATTTAAATAATAGGTCATTCCAGACCTAGTTACAACACTTGATCTATAATCAGTTTTATAATATTTTGGAAAACAGTCATTAAAACGACTTTCATATATTTTCTTGTGAACACGTTTGAAGTGAGAGGAAACAGACCTTTGCCGTGACAGTTATTCAAGTTTCAATGTTGTGTTTATCATACTGTATTGTAATTTAAAATAATAAATGAACAATTATCAGATCTACTTGCTCGCACGACGTTGGTTAACACGAGCGAGTTCCATATATTCTGTGTAGAAGCCTCACATGCAGAATATTCAAAATTCATTTCAATAATAGAAGATGTTAGATCTAACTAATTATACGTTACGAAACTAAGTTTTCATTAATATCATGTGTAGTTACATAACATGAGAAATGCCAACAACTTCTAACCTAGAAATCTATGTTAACACAATTTATCAGTAACATGAATTAGGAGAACGTATTATTTGTGTTCTTGTGGATTTAAATATTACATATAGTAGAGCAAAAACAGTTATACATGTTTCAGTGTGGAACTATCATTTAGTGTGTATTATTATATATATTTTAGTGTGGAACCTTCACTTAGCGTATATTGTTGTATATATTTGAGTGCGGAACTATCACTTAGCGTGTATTGTTGTATATATCTGATATATCTGAGAGTGGAACTATCACTTAACTTGTATTGTTGTATATATCTGAGAGTGGAACTATCACTTAACTTGTATTGTTGTATATATCTGAGAGTGGAACTATCACTTAACTTGTATTGTTGTATATATCTGAGAGTGGAACTATCACTTAACTTGTATTGTTGTATATATCTGAGAGTGGAACTATCACTTAACGTGTATTATTATATCTATTTTAGTGTGAATCTTTCACTTAGTGTGTATTGTTATACATACTTTAGTGTGGGTTGTTATTTTTCTTTTAGTGTGTGTTATTATATATGTTTTTGTGTGTATTATTATATACATTTTAGTGTGTATTGTTATATATTTTAGTATGAATTATTATACATACTTTAATGTGGATTATTATATATATCTTAGTGTGTTTTATTATGTATATTTTAGTGCGTATTACTATGTATATTTTAGTGCGTATTGTTATATATAATTTAGTGTATATTATATATATATATAATATATATATTATAGTATGCATTGTTATACATATTTTAGTTTGTATTATTATACATATTTTAGTGGGTAGTATTTTATATATATTTTAGTGTATATTACTATATGTATTTTACTGTGTATTGTAACATATATTTTAGTGTGAAATGTTATACTTAATTAGGTGTCTATTATTATATATATTTTAGTGTGTATTATTATATATGTTTTAGTGCGTATTATTGTATATATTTTAGTATGTCTTATTATGTATATTTTAGTGGGTATTTTTATTATGTTTTAGTGTGTATTATTATATTATCTTAGTGTGTATTATTATATTATCTTAGTATTATTATATTATCTTAGTGTGTATTATTGCATATATTTTAGTGTCTATTAATATATATGTTTTTGTGTATATTATATATATATTTTAATGTGTATTACTATATGTATTTTAGTGTGTTTAGGTATGTACGTTTTAATGTATCTTTGGCCAGCGCGTCCGTGCGATTAATCTGAGGGTCGCGGGTGTCGCGCTAAACATGCTCGCCTCCATGGGGTATAATGTGATATCAATCCCACTATTCGTTTAACCCAAGAGTTGGCGGTGGGTGTGATGACTACTGCCTATGAACTTAAATTAGTGACGTTTAGCACAGATAGCCCTCGAGTAGCTTTGTGCGAAATTCCAAAACAAACAAACAAACAAACAAACGTTTTAATGTATATTGTTATATATATTTTAGTTTGTATTGTTATATACGTTTAGTGTGCACTACTATGTGTATTTAAGTGTTATTGTTATATATATTTTAATGCGTGTTATTATATACATTTTAGTGTGTATTGTTATATGTATTTTAATGAGTATTATTATATATCTTTTAGTGTGCATTATTATCTATGTTTTAGTGTGTATTGTTATATATACTTTAGTGTGTTATTATCTAATGTGTATTGTTATATACATTTTAGTGTGTATTTTAATGTTATTGCTATATACATTTTAATGTTATGTTATCGTTTTTATATATATATTTTAGTGAATATTATTATATATCTTTTGGTGTGTATTATTAAACATATTTTAATGTGCACTGTTATATATATTTTAGTGAGTATTGGTATATATAATTTAATGTATGTTGTTATATACATTTTAGTGCGTATTATTTTAAACGTTTTAGTGTGTATTATTGTATATATTCTAGTATGTATTATTATATATATTTTAGTGTGTATTATTATATGTATTTTTCTCAGGTATATGTATTTTACTGTGTATTGTTGTATATATTTTGGTGTGAATTACTATATGTATTTTAGTGTGTATTTTATGTATATATATATTTAGTGCATATTGTTACATATATTTTATTGTGTACTTTGTATTTATTTTAGTGTGTATTATATATATTTTATTGTGCATTGTTATATATATTAGTGTGTATTCTGATATAGGTTTAAGTGTGTATTATTGTATGTGTTTTAGTATGTATTGTTATTTATGCTTTAGTGTGTTTTTACCAACGAATGGTGGGATAGACCGAAACGTTATAACGTCCCCACGGCTGAAAGGGCGAGCATGTTTGGTGCGACGGGGATTCGAACCCGCGACCCGCGGATTACGAGTCAAACACCTTAACCCACCTGGCCATGCCAGGGTGCTTACAACATATAATATATAACATACAACATATTACATATAATATATAAAATATAACATACAACAATTTGCATATAACGTACAACTATATGTTGTTAAAGATCCGTTTTGTTTTGTTTTCTGGACAAGTTATTCGTTGTAGTGTATGTTGTACTAGTCATGAATTGGATAAACTCGTTATGATGTACATTATACTAAACACGGGTTGGATAAACTCTCTGTAATGTGTAATACGTAAAGCTTTGACTGGATTATCTCTTTTGTAAAGCATGTTGCTCTCTACCCGACAGGACAGATTCATTTTAATATATAACATGTAACGAAAAAATATGGGACTGTAAGCTATTAGCACAGGTCCGCTCGTCAGGCGTGGATTTTAATTCTTTGCTCTCAGTCGGACGCCGAAACGACATACATGCACATTATACTAAACATGGGTTGGATAAACGACATACATGCACATGCTTCTCCGACAATTTCAAGGGAGAACATCTAAGTTGTTGTCTGTTTTGTAATAAACAATAACTAATTTAAGGGGTATTAAAATCTCTCTGCAACATTCCGAGCTCCTTGTGAAGATTCATTGAGGTCAGAGGTCAAAAGTTTATAATATTTTTATCAGGGACAAACAAAAAAGACAAACGGTGTTTTATGGCGCTTTCCCAGCTATTATAAGAAACTAACGAAACCTGATGGTTTCATTTTCTGAGATTGTTAGATAGGTGTGTTCTAAGCTACTATTCTCAGAAATCTTAAACAGAATAACTTTAAATCTACCTGTGTTCGATTTGAATAAAATATACAAGTTTAAAATACGTATTCTCCAACCGTTGCTCTTCGAATCTGCTTAATGCAATTGAAACTTGCGTGATTATGTTCTGAACGAAGTTCTTCGATAAACGTGGTAGCGCTGAATGTTTATTATCTTCGATAGCATCTATTGCCGAATCGTTTGGGACTAGTGCGTTTTTCTAGGATCAGGACACGTTCAGGACTGCTTTACATTGTATAAAACCTAACCACGAATGTTTAAAATTCAGCTATGGGAACCATAATCTTGAACCAGTGATCTTGAAAATAAGCTTGAGGCACGCTATTCCGTCGTCAACTGTGAAAGACGCGTTCGCTCTAGACTCACGTGAGACCCAAGTTTTCAATTCATGGCCAACAGCACGCTATGGGCGATTCGTGTTTCCTTAAGTAACTTGGGCTAGCGGGATTACACATATTGTATACAGTTACAACTAAGTGCTGCCACCATGTGAGCTGTATGTGTGCAGAGCAGCAGTTTTTGTCCTTTTTATTGAAAATTCCTTTTTGAAAATGAAGTCAGTAGTGATGACTACGTAGGTTATTCAAAAGAAAATCATTCCATTACACAGCAGTCTTCCAAAACTGATTTGACACACGCAGCTGTTGCTTCGTGTATTGTAATGTTTTGCATGTTCTACTTCTAAACGAAACCTCTTATCAAAGCTACGCCTAGAAAACAATAAACTAATGTTCACACATCATCAGGTGCATATTTCGAAGTTGGTGACCTGGCTTACGAAAGATTCCCCTAAGTGTCCTATACTGATATTATAAATTGGAATACTTTATGTAACCTGAACTGTAAGTATTGATATTATAAAAATTAAATACTTCGTGTAAATAAATACATGAATACTCATTTCTACATAACAAAACGAAAAATAATATTAAAATAAATAAATTGCATTTATAACAAAAGAGATCTCAGTTTTCAATATTTAGTTAATATGCAATATTTCATTTTCAGTTTGGTATTAATTCAATATTGATGTTATATCATTGCTTGTCAGAGTTAACGACTATAATGAGCTAAATATTGTTTTAAATACAATGATGAAAAAGTGAAAATACATTTCAAGTATCCGAGTAAATTCCACTTTTTTGACTCAATATAACTGATTGTATCCCAGCATTTCAATAGATGGTTCCAAGTATCAGCGATCATTAGTTTATCACCAGAACCCAACAAACATTTTCTAAAAGTGCTAGATCGCCAGAACCCAACAAATATTTTTAAATATGCTGGATTACCAGAACCCAACAAACATTTTCTAAATGTGCTGGATTACCAGAACCCAACAAACATTTTCTAAATGTGCTGGATTACCAGAACACGGCAAATATTTTCTAGATGTGCTGAATCACCGGAATCCGACAAAGTTTTTCTAAATGTCCTGGATCACCAGAACCGTATAAAGCTTCTCAAATTCAAATAGGTGTGAAAAAAGAAAACTCACACAATGAATTATTTAATTTCACTTTATCTGGACATGAATTGTTAGTTAGTTGCTGAAGATTAGGAAAGTCCAAAGTTCGATAAACACAGCCACTGAGCCCACTTTATACTTTCAGCAGACATAAGATTAACACTAAATTTGATTCTGTACAAAGAGTCAATGAAAGCCCTTAATATGGTGGCTGCTACTTATAAAGTACATTTTGGTTTATGGCCACAAGAGTAACTACTGTTTTCTATAAATATATATATATAAATATTTAGGTAAATAATGCTTTACAGTGGTTGAAAGGGCTCTTTTATACTATTGTAATATAAGATCGTCCTATAATTGCCTTATATTACTCAATTTTTAGTTCATGAAAGACGTGCGTTATTTTAATGTATTGTCAGTTCGTGCTATTGTTGCTTTGTTACTAGTTCATGCTTATACTGCGTTATATCACTGCATTATTAACTTCTGATAGGGGTAAGAATATATTCTCAAGGCGGCTGGTATAGGTATTAGCAATTTAATTAAAATAAAGTAGAAAACAATGTTTTGACCTTCTTAGGTCATCTTCAGGTGAGCATTGTCATCACGAATTACTTCAACATAGTGATGGAGGTGTTATGTTACTCTATTATTAGTTCATGCTGTAGTTGTGTTATGTTATTCTAGTGTCAGTTGGTGCAATAGTTGTGTTATGTTATTCTAGTGTTAGTTGGTGCAATAGTTGTGTTATGTTATTCTATTGTTAATTGGTGCTATAGTTGCATTATGTTATTCTATTGTCAGTTGGTGCTATAGTTGTGTTATGTTATTCTATTGTTAATTGGTACTATAGTTTCGTTATAATATTGTATTGTTAATTGTTTCGTTATGATATTGTATTGTTAATTGGTACTGTAGTTTCGTTATGATATTGTATTGTTAATTGGTACTATAGTTTCGTTATGATATTGTAAACCCAGTTTCTTATAGTATTGTTAAATGTTTCTCAGCTTTAGAAACTCATGGACACGGTACAGGTAGCCCATTGTATATATTTTAAAATTAAAACCAGCTATAGAAACTCATGATGGACACGGTACAGGTAGCCCATTGTATATCTTTTAAAATTAAAACCAGCTTTAGAAACTCATGATAAACACGGTACAGGTAGCCCATTGTATATCTTTTAAAATTAAAACCAGCTTTAGAAACTTATGATGGACACAGTACACACAGCCCATTTTATATCTTTTAAAATTAAAACCAGCTTTAGAAACTCATGATGGACACGGTACAGACAGCCCATTGTATATCTTTTAAAATTAAAACCAGCTTTAGAAACTCATGATGGGCACGGTACAGGTAGCCCATTGTATATCTTTTAAAATTAAAACCAGCTTTAGAAACTCATGATGGGCACGGTACAGGTAGCCCATTGTATATCTTTTAAAATTAAACCAGCTTTAGAAACTTACGATGGGCACGGTACAGGTAGCCCATTGTATATCTTTTAAAATTAAAACCAGCTTTAGAAACTCATGATGGGCACGGTACAGGTAGCCCATTGTATATCTTTTAAAATTAAAACCAGCTTTAGAAACTTACGATGGGCACGGTACAGGTAGCCCATTGTATATCTTCTAAAATTAAAACCAGCTTTAGAAACTTACGATGGGCACGGTACAGGTAGCCCATTGTATATCTTTTAAAATGAAAACCAGGTTTAGAAACTCATGATGAACACGGTACAGGTAGCGTACTGAAAATCGTTTAAGATTAAAACCAGCTTTAGAAACTCATGATGAGCACGGTGAGTAAGGAGTATTTGGTATAGTTTTGGAATTTCTGTGCAGCTATAAGTAAACGTATAATGTATTTCTGTGCAGCTATAAGTAAACGTATAATGTATTTCTGTGCAGCTATAAGTAAACGTATAATGTATTTCTGTGCAGCGATAAGTAAACGTATAATGTATAATGTAGAAACATTAAGTAAGACATAGATTAACTTGTTATCGTTACGTGGACTGATTTTGCTGTTTTTACCACATAATCCTAAAAAATAACATACTACAGAACTTATTCAATAGTGGGATTATTTTGGTGAAAAGAAGATAAAACTTTGTTTAAACTGCAATCTTAAAGATGGCCACACTAGCACAAGGCGGGATGAGTAAATTCTTAGAACTAATAAAACAATGAAGTGTAAACAAATAGAAAAGATAACAGGATGAAGGATGAAAAAAAAACAAAGAAATCTGAGAGATAAGTTAAAATAAAGAAGCATAATAGTTAAAGAATTATTAAAAACAGACTGACGAAAATATTTATTAAGCCACTGGAGATATTCTAAAGGATTAGAATAATATGATTGATGGTGTACAGAAACACATCAACAAGGTAACGAAGTGCTAACAAATTGTATCAAAAAAATAAAGAAACACATGAAAACACAGGCAGAGTAAAAAACACATCAATGACAGTATAGAAACCTGGAAAATGAATTGGTAAATACAGAGAATAAACCCACTACACATCTTTCCAACCTAAAATACAATTTACTAAGAAATGTGGAATAGGAGGGCTGGTTGATCTGCTGTTGTTGTGCTGTCTGTTTCAGCAGAATCTTCCTGTGTTACTTTGACTATTTCATTGTAAAATAAAGATATGGAATTTAGTTTGCCAGTTCAACATCAACCAAGAAAGAAACTAACAGGCTACGATGGAAAAGTACCATGGGAATCACATCAGATTCAGTTGCAAATAATTTCCAGAGTAAATGGGTGAAATGGTAAACAACACATTATACTTCTTGGTACCAGTTTAATAAGACCAGCCTTAATGACATAGAGTGCTCTTCCAACGCAGAGCCTCAACAACCACCAGAACAAGGTACAGAGGAAAGAAAAGACTTTATCAGAAGATTTGGAAGGGCGTGATTAATTAGAATTTCGTCAATTTTTATATGCCATAACAGACAAGAATGTTAGAATTAGATTGAAGCAAAGTTTGTTTAAGTCTTTAAAATAAACTCTCTAGTTGATA
The DNA here is from genome assembly GCF_004210375.1 of Tachypleus tridentatus. Lineage (NCBI taxonomy): Eukaryota > Metazoa > Arthropoda > Merostomata > Xiphosura > Limulidae > Tachypleus > Tachypleus tridentatus. Next base: position 6,551,175 of record NC_134825.1, on the reverse strand, counting down.
ATAGAACTAGAGTATATTAAACTGAACGTTAAACCATTCTAGAAGCTACTGGATCATTAGAACGAAACACTGGTTCCCTCTGACGATAGTCTAGAAGAACTAAAATAATTTATCAGATCATTAGTTAGAAATAGACCATACGACAACAAGTGTTTCAAGAGTAACTAGAAGGCACATGTTTCGTGGAACTGTAGAGTAGCACTTATATGAATAAACATTCATCACAGTAACTACTAGAAACAGAACACTTTTATAATTATGTGAATTATGATAATTACACTGAGAATGTAGGAAAGCAACAGATGTTAGTAAATGAAGGAGGCAATTCTCTAAAGATTTGTTTCAGAGCCCCAATATATCAAACTAACAGCTATAATACAGGAACAAACTCTATTTATGGGTCTGGAAAGTACGGCTGGAAATGCTTCATCTACACCTTAAGAGATAAGAGGTTCATTATTTGAGGAAAATTTTCGATGATTCTATAAGTTTATTAATGGAAAACTTCGCAGTGTGTTGATGGACACTGGTTCTACAGCTAGGATTGTTAGAGCTGATGTGACAATGAAAGGTGGGAGATAAAGAAAAAAGAGAGTTTTCTGTGAACAGAAACTGGACATAAAGTTCCAGGAAACTTTGAAGTTAATCTTTTCTACACCTCACTGTATGTGGTAAAGGACATTGAAGAAAAGTACGTACTAGGAATTGACTTCAAGTGGATACATGAATGTGACGTGTGGCTAGCTTCAAATAGCTTCACAGTCTATAACCAGAAGATTCCTATATACTACATGGTAATTACTTAGAGGTTGAAGTTTCAGTAGTTACAATAGAGGAGGAACTCACTGTAACACTAAGAAGTAAAATACTTATACCAGGATTTAAGAGGTATAAGTCTACGTTTAGTATTTTAGTTGTAGTGGAAACAAACACTCCAGCGTGTCTCCTTGAAGAACTCTCGAAGATCGTAATTATAAAAACGTCATACATACCTAATGAGCTTGTAATCAAACGAAACTCATCTATGATATTAGTACTGACAAAACTAGATTTCATCCAAATGATCAATTCCTCTCACTGGAAAGGATGAGTTCCAAATTACAAGAACACAGATCGAAGTGAATGATGCGCCTTACGTAATCCATAAAGACAGTTGAACCAAGCCAAAGGTCGTGCATTGCTATTGTATTTAATGTTTTAATTTATACTCATGTCAAAGGGATTTGTCATTACGATGATGTCCAGAATTTAGTAGTTTCGGGCAGATTCTGGAGACAAAGGTACATTTTTTTTATAAATAAGTGTAACTAGGTAGGATAGAGAATGATAAATAGATGAACATTCAGTGTTTTAGAGTCCAGAGTAAAAAGTGTTGTCTACAGTTCAGTGTTTAAAAAAGATCTAGCATGATATGATAGTTAAGGCATTGAACTCTCAAAGTCACGGGTTCAAATTCCTATCACCTTTGAGCCGTGGAGACGTTATAATGAAACAACAAATCTTACTATTCCTTGGTAAAAGTGTTGACTAGCTGCTTTCGTTCTAATCTATCTTCGTTAAATTAGTGATGGCTATCACATATAGCCTTCAGATAGCCGAGATGCTCCAAACAAACTAGTGTTGGAAGTAAACTTTATTGCTTTATTAGCAAGGAAATTTCTTGTGTTTATTTATTGTTACGTGAATTTACCATGGTCTTGAAATTTCTATTGAAACGTCATTGTTAGGCCTACAACCACAAGAAAACTTAATGTATAAAAATCGTTAAGAAAGAAGTAAACTAATTTGTTGTTGCGAGAACCGTTTCTTCAGATAATCCAAAGGAATCTGGCCAACGAGTAACACGTTACAACAGTACTTTGTTTTTTGAAGGTATTTTAAGGGAACTGTTATATTTTCCTGTATTTTTAAATACTGCTTGTAAATGTTTGACAAAGCTTTTGGACTTTAATCTTGGATAGTGGTGTTAAATTATGTATAGTTCTAACATAATTTGCTATATCTTCAAATAATGTTTTACCAGTCTTCTAAACACAGCTAAAATTAGTACTTTTATCTTTAAGATGTTAGACAAACACGGGGGTGAACAAAATAATTTTAACATAAAAGCACCATACACTTTAACCCTAGTCCAAAAATGAAACTCTCTTTTTCAGGTGAAAGAGTGAATTAAACTTCACAAACAACAACTTAGCTTAACGTTGTGATAACCTCAGAGTGTAAGATAAGCAGGTTATCGAAACACGAGAAGATATTCCTATACTTATTTCTTTACTCTTAGTAACGTAGCGTAACTTAGTTCAAGATAATTAGAATACAGCTCAAGAATATTTAATGTTCAACACATTGTAAAAATGAATATACATCAAGTATTAGTGTCTAATACCAAAAGGTATTTCATGATTAAAATAATAATATTAGACTACAAACATTCTTTTATAATTATGCTTTACATCTTTATCTTTATATCAAACTTTACCTACCTACTACAGTTGTACTAAATATATGTCTTTATTTAACACTTTACCTACCTACTACAGTTGTACTAAATGTATGTCTTTATTTAACACTTTACCTACCTACTACAGTTGTACTAAATGTATGTCTTTATTTAACACTTTACCTACCTACTACAGTTGTACTAAATATACATATGTCTTTATATAAAACTTTACCTACCTACTTCAGTTGTACTAAATATATGTCTTTATATAAAACTTTACCTACCTACTACAGTTGTACTAAATATATATGTCTTTATTTAACACTTTACCTACCTACTACAGTTGTACTAAATATATATGTCTTTATATAAAACTTTGCCTACCTACTTCAGTTGTACTAAATATATATGTCTTTATTTAAAACTTACCTATCTTCCAAAGATATATATATATATATATTTAGTACAACTGTAGAAGGTAGTAAAGTTTATATAAAGATAAAAATACACAGCTATAGAAAGAAGGTACAGTTTTATCTAACGATAAATATATTTAGATAAAACTATACCTACCTTTTACAATTGTACTGAATATGCGTATCTTTTTGATAAAACATTACCTACGTCCAACAGTTCATTATTTATTTTTGTCTCTATATAAAATTTTATCAATGTTCTACAGTTTTACCGTGTATTTTTATCTTTATATAAAACTTTACCTACCTTATACAGCTACACTATATATTTTTGTCTTTTCATAAATCTTTACTTACCATCTACAGCTATATTGTGTATTTTTGTCTATTCTACAGATCTTGATCCATATGGTGTGTTTTAGAAATATCTCGAAGATTGTTTTGCAGTTTATCTTTAGGCATTTCTTTATCAAGTTGTTGTAGCATTTTTTCCATGACGTCTTTAACTATACTAGTGATAGAACTGTTTTATAACTTCCCTGTTTGTCAGTTGTTCATGAATTCACTTGCCTTGCGGAGATTCCGTTGTTACATATTCCAGGTTTTCTTATTTATAGTTTGCTTCCGTTCGGTACCTTCTTGATTTGGTATTCACACAGAATGTTTGAATTTTTATATATGCCCTTATTTTCTTCCACAGAATATTTAAGGGATTGTTCCTCTGCTGAGGTCTATTCAGTGATGACCTTCTTCATATGTATGTTTACCTGGCAGGCACCTAATTCTCAAAAACTAGTTTTGTCAGTTCTCTTCTTATTTTATAAGAAAAGCGTTACAGAAAGACGTATACATTTTAAACGAAATGAACTGTCTGACATTTTTTTTCTTTCTAAAAGTAGCATAATAAACTCGTATTTGTACTTTCATACGATTTAAATCCGAAATTCATGAAAAGAACACATTTAAAGAAGTTCGAATATTAGCCTTAAACCTTAATGTTATAGTTTTAACTTCTTTTTTTCTCATTTCGTGCAAAGAAATTAATCGGTTAATAAATTTACTGAAAATGTTATCAAGTAGTATTACCTTTGGAATCCAGTTAACTAAGTAGTCAGAAAGTCAGATGATCTGTTACTTAGTTAACTAAGTAGTCAGAAAGTCAAATGATCTGTTACTCTATGCTAAATAAGTAGTCAGAAAGTCAAATGATCTGTTACTTAGTTTTCTAAGTAGTCAGAAAGTCAGATGATCTGTTACTCTATGTTAACTAAGTAGTCAGAAAGTCAAATGATCTGTTACTTAGTTAACTAAGTAGTCAGAAAGTCAAATGATCTGTTATTCTATGTTAAATAAGTAGTCAGAAAGTCAGATGATCTGTTACTCTATGTTAACTAAGTAGTCAGAAAGTCAAATGATCTGTTACTCTATGTTAACTAAGTAGTCAGAAAGTCAAATGATCTGTTACTTAGTTAACTAAGTAGTCAAAAAGTCAAATGATCTGTTACTTAGTTAACTAAGTAGTCAAAAAGTCAAATGATCTGTTACTCTATGCATTTTTAAACAGTTGTTTAGCTGTGGATACAATGCTCTGTTAATGTGCTTTTGATTAAACTGAGATCTTTATGTATTATTTAATTTTCTAAGTTCAAGTGGAGTGAATAGTGACATCTCCTTTCCTGGCAAATTTGATTATGTAGTTCGATTTATAAAATACCAAGATAGTCAACAATCTATAAAATAGTAATTACTTTCGTTCGGGTGTTGTTAAACCTCATATATCAGTAATATTAATTAAACAAACTAGTGTACTGGTCACATGGTTAGCTCACATGTTCAAATTTCATCAAAATAGTTCATATTTAATGATAAACATCCATTCAGAGATTAACGCCTTTACCATAATGAAATAATAAACGTCTGTAACTTAGTAACTTTTAGAATGTTTTATGTTTTTCTTACCTTCGTCTCTTTCCTTTAGTAATCCCCTGTTTGAAACTGACTACTTCTATAACCAGGTAATCTAAGAGAAAAAAACTAAAAACACAGTTAATAAGAATTAATGGCAACTATAGCACCTTCTAAGAGTTAATTTGAAATTCAAATGAATAAGTGAAACAAAATAGAGATAACAGTTTTATATCACCAGGAACCAGGTGACTACTGGATGAAAGTTCTTTTATTGTTTTGAGTTAACCATAAAGCTACACAAATGGGTATCTGTGCTCTGCTCACCACGAGTATCGAAACTCGGATTTTTGCAGTAAAAATTCCGCCGTCATACCAATGTGCCACCGCGGTTCTAAAGGGGACGACTGCTTATTGCAGTATTTACTATCAAAGTGTAAAGATATAGTGTTATTTATTTACAATTTGGAACTTGTTACAACAGCTTAGAACCTTCTACTACGTACCACAATTTAAAACCTGCCAATACGCACAACAATTTCTAAACTACTACTACGAACGACACTTTAGAACCTTCTATTAGTTAAAACAGTTTAGAACCTGCTAATACTCACAACAATTTAGAGCCTACTACTATGTAGAACAGTTTAGAACCTTCTACTAGTTACAACAGTTTAGAACATCCAAATGCAACAATTTAGAACCTGCTACTACTTACAATAGTTTAAAACCTTGTACTAGTTACAACAGTTTAGAACCTTATACTTGTTACAATAGGTTAGAACCTGGTAATACTAACAACAATTTAGAACCTTGTACTACGTACAGCAGTTTAGAACCTACTACTACGCACACAATTTAGAATCTGCTACTAGTTACAACAGTTTAGAATCTTCTAATAGTTACAACAGTTTAGAATCTTCTAATAGTTACAACAATTTAGAATTTTTTACTACGTACCATAATTTAGAACCTGCTAATAATCACAACAATTTGGAACCTGTTAATTCTCACAACAATTTAGAACCTGTTAATTCTCATAACAATTTAGAACCTGCTGATACTCACAACAATTTAGAACCTGTTAATACTCACAACAATTTAGAATCTGTTAATACTCACAACAATTTAGAATCTGTTAATACTCACAACAATTTAGAACCTGCTAATACTCACAACAATTTAGAACCTGCTAATACTCACAACAATTTAGAACCTGCTAATACTCACAACAATTTAGAACCTGTTAATACTCACAACAATTTAGAACCTGCTAATACTCACAACAATTTAGAACCTGTTAATACGTACGACTGTTTAGAAACTTGTACTAGTTACATCGGTTTAGAACCTGCTACACGTTAATACAGTTTAGAACCTTCTACTAGTTAAAATAGTTTAGAACCTACTTCTACGCACAACAATTTAGAACCTTCTACTAGCAACAACAATTTAAAACCTGGCAATACTTACACAATTTAGAACCTACTACTAGTTAAAATGGTAAAAACCTGCTAATACTAACAATAATTTATAACTTGCTAGTAGTTACAACAGTGTAGAACTTGCTAATACTAACAACAATTTATAACATGCTACAAGTTACAACAGATTAGAACCTTCTACTAGTTACAACATTTTAGAATCTGCTAATACTAACAACAATTTAGAATCTGATACTACATACTACAATTTAGCACCTTCTACTAGTTACAACAGTTTAGAATCTGCTAATACAAACAACAATTTAGAACCTGATACTGCATACTACAATTTAGCACCTTCTACTAGTTACAACATTTTAGAACCTGCTAATACTCAGAACAATTTGGAACCTGCTACTAGTTAGACAATTTAGTAACCCGCAACATGTAACCAAAACGTAGAAACTGATTGTAAAAACTTAGTTCCTTATACAAGTTAAAACAGTTTACAACCCTTTACTGGATGCAGTGACATTGATTCTGTTTCCAGTTACAATAGTTTAGAATCTCCTGTTGGTGACAACAATTAGAATATGATATTAGTCACAACAGTTTGGTGTCTTCTACTGATGACAACAATTAGAGCCAGCTATTAGTTGCAATGGTTTAGAATCTCCTACTGGTGACAACAATTAGAATCTGATATTAGTCACAACAGTTTGGTGTCTTCTACTGATGACAACAATTAGAGCCAGCTATTAGTTGCAATGGTTTAGAATCTCCTACTGGTGACAACAATTAGAATCTGATATTAGTCACAACAGTTTGGTGTCTTCTACTGATGACAACAATTAGAGCCAGCTATTAGTTACAATGGTTTAGAATCTTCTACTGGTGACAACAATTAGAATATGATATTAGTTACAATAGTTTAAAATGTCCTATCAGTGACAATATTTGGAACCTGCTACTAATCTTCTGTTCTACTTATGTTCAGAGTTGTAAAAGTATATAAATAATGTAATGTCCAGAACCTGGGGTAAGGTTCGAAGGTGTGAAAATGTTTGCATGCCAAAAGCTCAATCACGAATGATTATATTCAATGTTAGAAAACTGTGTGTATGAACTGTAATGTCAATCAGTTCTAATAAGGTTGTGAGAGTGTTTATTTTACATTATTCTTATCAGATCCATGTCTTGGAGTAGAATGTCCTTCCAACCAAGTCTGCCAACTGGACGACAACCGAAATGCTATATGTCGATGTAATGCTATCTGTTCACGTGACTTCCGGCCTGTGTGTGGATCTGATGGGAAAACTTACACTAATGAGTGTATTCTCCGCGTGGAGGCGTGCAAGTCACGAAGGAGTCTGAGAACCATTTATATGGACAAATGCAGTGAAGGTATGAAATGGAAGTGGTCCAAAGCTAGAAATATATCTTTTTACTTTGTAATGGAACAATTGTTTTATATCTGAATTTGTAGATTCTGCTAACTTCTTTACAAATCACTTTTATCACTTTTTGTCATTTCTTGTTAGTTTTAAAATTTGACAAGTTCGATTAATATAGTTCTATGACTTGGAACTCGTAATTTACAGTATAAAGCAGTTAGTATTAGATATGATCTGTCACTTATTTAGGTTTGGTTTGTTTTGAATTTCGCGCAAAGCTACACGAGAGCTATCTGCGCTAGCCGTCCCTAATTTTGTAATGTAAGACTAGAGGGAAAGCAACTAGTCATCACCACCCACCGCCGATTCCTGAGCTATTCTTTTACCAACGAATAGTGGGATTGACCATCACATTATTATGCTCCCACGGCTAAAAGGGCGAGCATGTTTGGTATGACGGGGATCCGAACCCGCTATCCTCGGATTACGAGTCGAGTGCCTTAACCACCTGGCCATCCCAGGCCTATCCAGTTGGACATTCTCACAGTGATGTACCTCCATGAACGATCATAATGGATGACTTTCAGCTTGCAAATCCTATCCTTTTGAACCTGTAAATCACATCACTAATTTTCTTCAGTACAGCTTTTGGCCCCTTTGGGTATCTGCTCAACTTTGGAGTTTAATCCTTTTTGCAGTGGAATTTGTAGAGCCATACTGTATCACTTCAATGAAATGAAGTCACATCAGCATTAACATGATAGCAATTTTTCATTTTATTATTAGCTGATTTAAGTACTTCTCATGTAAAGTGATATTTATCATTGATGGTTTTTTTTTTAAATTCTGTATGTATATATATTGTGTAAGACTTATCTATAGATGTAAGTAAAAATGGTGTAATGGTACAATAGACTCCTAAGCCACTCTTTTACCAACGAATAGTGGGATTGGCCGTAACATTATAACGCCCCCACGGCTGAAAGGGCGAGCATGTTTGGAGTTATGGGGATTCGAACCCGTGGCCCTCAGATTACGAGTCGAGTGTCTTAACCACCTGGCCATGCCGGGCCTACTTGTTTGAGAAGTTACATGAGCTAAGCCTTACAGCTGAGGCTATCGTTTTAATTGTGTCATTGATGAATTTGATGAGAGTAGGTTTATCGTCAATAAATAAAAGTAATTTAGGTTCAGTGTGGGTTTAGTGTCAATAAATGAAAGTAATTTAGGTTCAGTGTGGGTTTAGTGTCAATAAATAAAAGTAATTTAGGTTCAGTGGTTTAGTGTCAATAAATAAAAGTAATTTAGGTTCAGTGTGGGTTTAGTGTCAATAAATAAAAGTAATTTAGGTTCAGTGGTTTAGTGTCAATAAATAAAAGTAATTTAGGTTCAGCGGTTTAGTGTCAATAAATAAAAGTAATTTAGGTTCAGTGTGGGTTTAGTGTCAATAAATAAAATTAATTTAGGTTCAGTGTGGGTTTAATGTCAATAAATAAAAGTAATTTAGGTTCAGTGGTTTAGTGTCAATAAATAAAAGCGCGTATGTTTTTTTCTCTTATAAAAAGCCACGCTGGGCTATCTGTTTTGTCCACTGAGGGGAATTAAACCCTTGACTTTAGCATTGTAAATCCAAACAATTAACGTTGTCCCAGCAGGGAAACAATTACAAATAATTTAGGCTCATTTTATGTTTAAAATCAATAAATAAAAGTACATTTGGCTCAGTGAAGGTTTAAAATAAATAAATAAACATAATTTGGTTCAGAGTAGGTTTAAGGTCAATAAATAAAGGTAATATGTTTTTAGTTTGTATTTAAGGTTAATAAATAAAAATAATTTGAGTTCATTGTGGGTTTAAGGTCAAAAAGAAGAAATAATGTTTACATTTAAGGTCAATAAGTAAAAGTAATTTAAATGATGTGTAGGTTTGAAGCTAATTAACAAATATAAACAGATTTGAGATACTTGCAGGTTTTAACATAATATAATGTTTAGGGACAACAAGAGACCTGCTGGTCCGTCTCTGATGTCTCATCCTCTAACCCAAACTAAAACAATTACAAAAATGTAAAGCTTTCCTTTATCTTTCATATATCTATCAAACTTTATTTTAAAATCATTCAAATTTACTGCCTCCACGACATCTGAAGGCAACACGTCCATAAGCCATCCACCATATTTGAAGAAAAAGTTGTCGAAGCTGACATCCCCCCCAATGGTATGTCGCAGACACATGTTCCTAAAAAATCGTGTTTTGATACCTGTGGTGGCCAAAGAACAGATAGCTCTTTGTGTAATTTTGTGTTTAATAACAAACAATAGCCTTAGCTAAAGACGACTGCTACCTTGCCTAAATCTATATTTATGTCCCCTAGTCCTATAATCATGCCTGTTAAATATTAAAAAAATAATTCAACAACATTATCAATTCCTTTTAAAATCTTAAACCATCCAATTAGATCCCTTCTAACTCTCCTTTCTTCAAGAGAAAACAATTTTAAAGATCTTAATTTCTCCTTATATGACAATGTCTTCATCCCAGATACCACTTTAGTAACCCTCCTCTGAACCCTTTCCAACAATTCAGTGTCTTTCATAAGGTAAATAGCCCAAGTCTGAATTAAATATACCAAATGTAGCCTCTTTAGACTTATGTTCAATATTTCTATAGACACATCCTAAAATCCTATTTCCCCTATCAGTAGCAACTGCACACTGATTGGATGGCTTAAGAGACTGATTAACTGTTATCCCAAGATCATTTTCTTTCATAATATTGTTAGCATCATTCCCATCCAAATTATACGTATAATTTAAATTATTATAACCCACATGCAACATCTTGCATTTATTATAATTAAAACCCATCTACCAATTATTTGTCCAACTCACTAAATTATCTCAATCCTTTTGTAAAGCAGCAGCATCCTCTTTACAGCCAGCAACACCCAAGACATTGATATGATCAGTAAATTTAAATAACTTTTTGTCTATTCCTTTATCTATATCATTCATGTAAATCAAAAAGAGCAATGGCCTTAAGACTGAGCCCTGAGATATACCACTTGTGACATTAATCCAGTTTGACTGAATCCTATTTGTAATATCTTTTGCTTTCCTCCATCAAGCCACCCTTCCTTCCAAATGGTTAACTTATCCCCCGCACCTGCAAAGATAAGTTTCTTTACAAACCTTTTATGTGGCATTTTGTCAGATGCTTTCTGAAAATCCATATACACCAAATCTACACCCTTACCCTCATCTGCATAAGCAGTAACATTTTGAAATCATGTCAAACGATTTTTAAGGCAAATTTTTCCCTTGGTAAAACCATGTCCACTAAAATGTTCATAAATGACTTTGTAAAATATCTTTTATTAGACTTCCTAAAACGTTTCCCACAACTGATATTAAGTCTAATAGGCCTATAATTAGTGAAACAGCTTTTATTATCTCCCTTGAAGATAGGATTTCCAATCTCTTTTCTGTTTAAGGATTACAAAACATTATGGTAAGTGGCTCACAAATCAAATCCTTGACCTCCTTTAGTCCCTCAGGAAAATATTATCTGGCCCAAGAGGTTTATTATTCTTTAAACTTCCCAATTTTTACTTTAACAAAATCAACATTTATGCAATTACTTGTTCAAATTTGTTTTCGTCTATCAATTGTTTAAGATGAGGAATACTGTTTAAGTCTTTAAGAAGAAAAAAAAACAGAATTTAATAAACTAACCATTTCATAATTACCAAATACAAGCTTTTCTCTATCATCTCTCAAGGGTCCTATCCCAATCCTAACATTTTATTTACCCTTAATGTACTTTAAAAATCCTCACTGTTAATTTTTATGTTTTCAGCCAAGTTGATTTTCATAGCTCTTATTGGATGTTTTAACTTCCTGTTTGACCATCCTTCTCGATCTTCTATAATATTTCAAATCTTCTATAATACAAATCAATTTAAATTTCTTAAATTAGTGATGCATCTCTTTAATTTTATCTCTTGTACTTTTTGTGAGCCAGCTGTTTGTTTTTCTTGGATTTATCGTTTTCGTTTTGTCAGGAATATATTTGTTTTGAATATTGATAAAGTTTTTACATTTGATCGGTGTCTCTAAATAACTCAACTGCCCAATTCACAACAGATAATTCTTGTTGCAGCTCTTAAAAGTTTGCTTTTCTTGAAATTTGGTATCAAAATATCACTATTCATTATCTTCATACACATTAAAACATCAAACTGAATACAGCAATGTTTACTTGTTCTCCAGTTTCTACTCTCTAATTCAAGTATATATTAGAAATCAACAATAAATCTAAAATATCATTATTTCTAGTAGGTTTCTTGACCAATTGGTGAAGAAATCCATCTTGAACAGTTACTATAAACCTTTTTCCCTCATGATTTAACTCTTCTATTTCCCAATGTGAAGCTAAAATCACCCATGATTATGACTTAATCAACAGCTGAAAACTTAATCTCATTGTAAAGTCTCTCACTAAGCCAAGAAGTGAAACAAGTCTCGGTTAAATATAGGTCTAGAGCCAGGTGTTAATTATAATTACTGAATTCAGTGGAAATTGTCCTTTAGTGAACTAACGTCCTAGTTCAAATGTAGCATACCGTCTGTTGTATCAAGGGGCAAACCCGTGCGAGAGTGTTCAGTGCGGTCCTGGTCAAGAATGTGACATAGACAGGTATGGCATCGCCAGTTGCAAGTGTCCAGCTAGCTGTGAGCCCGTCATGAGGCCCGTGTGTGGAACAGACGAAAAAACCTACGACAGCGAATGTGAACTACGGAGACAAGCTTGTCTTCAGAAGATGGACGTAACCGTAGCTTACAGAGGAATCTGTGGTAAGTGAAATCTGATGTGTGATCAGAAAGTGTTGTAAATATCCATAAAGTATTACTGGAACTCTTTAAGAAAACAGAAACTGACAAAGAAAATAAACCATTTGTCGGGTAATACATGTTGACTGTTAACATAGGAATGAATTTAGGCACACGTAGCTAAAGGTCTAAATATATTTGTGGTTGTGTATTGTTGAACTGAATAACAAACAAACTTAACTGATTTTACTAAGAGGTTTTCATAAATTCTCTGATCAAGACACACAGTCCTTGTATATTTAATTATTATAAACAGTCTTTCTTTCGTTCCGGTACAATTTATCATTGTTATTACAACAACATCTTTCTTGCATCCTGCAAGATGTATGTTTTCTTTGAACGTAACTGATCATTTACCATTTTTGAAATCCCTTGACGGGTTGTGACGTCAATACAGGTTAACGTAGAGGACCGATATAATTATATTATACCTTCACAGTACATTATTTAGTCATGTCCTACTACAAACGCATAAAATGTTTAATCAGGTCTATTCGCTTTCCGAAACGTTTGTTGACATCATATTCAGAGATAAACTTTTAATTAATACATTATAAATATGTGTTGTGCAACATGTAACATTAATCTTACAAAGAACCTTTGTATCCTGAATTCTGTTACGTACCTTAAGTTTATTAATACTTCAGACATGTGTTGCAAGTATTTATGTACTTTATGTTTTATTAATACTTCAGATATGTGTTGCAAGTGTTTATGTACTTTATGTTTTATTAATACTTCAGATATGAGTTGCAAGTGTTTATGTACTTTATGTTTTATTAATACTTCAGATATGTGTTGCAGGTGTTTATGTACTTTATGTTTTATTAATACTTCAGACATGTGTTGCAAGTGTTTATGTACTTTATGTTTTATTGATACTTCAGACATGTGTTGCAAGTGTTTATGTACTTTATGTTTTATTAATACTTCAGACATGTGTTTCAAGTGTTTATGTACTTTATGTTTCATTAATACTTCAGACATGTGTTTCAAGTGTTCATGTACTTTATGTTTTATTAATACTTCAGACATGTGTTGCAAGTGTTTATGTACTTTATGTTTTATTAATACTTCAGACATGTGTTGCAAGTGTTTATGTACTTTATGTTTTATTGATACTTCAGATATGTGTTGCAGGTGTTTATGTACTTTATGTTTTATTAATACTTCAGACATGTGTTGCAAGTGTTTATGTACTTTATGTTTTATTGATACTTCAGACATGTGTTGCAAATGTTTATGTACTTTATGTTTTATTGATACTTCAGACATGTATTGCATGTGTTCATGTACTTTATGTTTTATTAATACTTCAGATATGTGTTGCAGGTGTTTATGTACTTTATGTTTTATTAATACTTCAGACATGTGTTGCAAGTGTTTATGTACTTTATGTTTTATTGATACTTCAGACATGTGTTGCAAGTGTTTATGTACTTTATGTTTTATTAATACTTCAGACATGTGTTTCAAGTGTTTATGTACTTTATGTTTCATTAATACTTCAGACATGTGTTTCAAGTGTTCATGTACTTTATGTTTTATTAATACTTCAGACATGTGTTGCAAGTGTTTATGTACTTTATGTTTTATTAATACTTCAGACATGTGTTGCAAGTGTTTATGTACTTTATGTTTTATTGATACTTCAGATATGTGTTGCAGGTGTTTATGTACTTTATGTTTTATTAATACTTCAGACATGTGTTGCAAGTGTTTATGTACTTTATGTTTTATTGATACTTCAGACATGTGTTGCAAATGTTTATGTACTTTATGTTTTATTGATACTTCAGACATGTATTGCATGTGTTCATGTACTTTATGTTTTATTAATACTTCAGACATCTGTTGCAAGTGTTTATGTACTTTATGTTTTATTAATACTTCAGACATGTGTTGCAAGTGTTTATGTACTTTATGTTTTATTGATACTTCAGATATGTGTTGCAGGTGTTTATGTACTTTATGTTTTATTGATACTTCAGATATGTCTTGCAAGTGTTTATGTACTTTATGTTTTATTAATACTTCAGACATGTGTTGCAAGTGTTTATGTACTTTATGTTTTATTAATACTTCAGATATGTGTTGCAAGTGTTTATGTACTTTATGTTTTATTGATACTTCAGACATGTGTTGCAAGTGTTTATGTACTTTATGTTTTATTGATACTTCAGACATGTCTTGCAAGTGTTTATGTACTTTATGTTTTATTAATACTTCAGACATGTCTTGCAAGTGTTTATGTACTTTATGTTTTATTGATACTTCAGATATGTGTTGCAAGTGTTCATGTACTTTATGTTTTATTAATACTTCAGACATGTGTTGCAAGTGTTTATGTACTTTATGTTTTATTAATACTTCAGACATGTGTTGCAGGTGTTTATGTACTTTATGTTTTATTGATACTTCAGACATGTGTTGCAAGTGTTTATGTACTTTATGTTTTATTGATACTTCAGACATGTGTTTCAAGTGTTTATGTACTTTATGTTTCATTAATACTTCAGACATGTGTTGCAAGTGTTCATGTACTTTATGTTTTATTAATACTTCAGACATGTGTTGCAAGTGTTTATGTACTTTATGTTTTATTAATACTTCAGACATGTGTTGCAGGTGTTTATGTACTTTATGTTTTATTGATACTTCAGACATGTGTTGCAAGTGTTTATGTACTTTATATGTTTTATTGATACTTCAGACATGTGTTTCAAGTGTTTATGTACTTTATGTTTCATTAATACTTCAGACGTGTGTTGCAAGTGTTCATGTACTTTATGTTTTATTAATACTTCAGACATGTGTTGCAAGTGTTTATGTACTTTATGTTTTATTGATACTTCAGATATGTCTTGCAAGTGTTTATGTACTTTATGTTTTATTAATACTTCAGACATGTGTTGCAAGTGTTTATGTACTTTATGTTTTATTGATACTTCAGATATGTGTTGCAAGTGTTTATGTACTTTATGTTTTATTGATACTTCAGATATGTGTTGCAAGTGTTTACGTACTTTATGTTTATTGATACTTCAGATATGTGTTGCAAGTGTTTACGTACTTTATGTTTTATTGATACTTCAGATATGTGTTGCAAGTGTTTACCTACTTTATGTTTTATTAATACTTCAGACATGTGTTGCAAGTGTTTATGTACTTTATGTTTTATTAATACTTCAGATATGAGTTGCAAGTGTTTATGTACTTTATGTTTTATTAATACTTCAGATATGTGTTGCAGGTGTTTATGTACTTTATGTTTTATTAATACTTCAGACATGTGTTGCAAGTGTTTATGTACTTTATGTTTTATTGATACTTCAGACATGTGTTGCAAGTGTTTATGTACTTTATGTTTTATTAATACTTCAGACATGTGTTTCAAGTGTTTATGTACTTTATGTTTCATTAATACTTCAGACGTGTGTTGCAAGTGTTCATGTACTTTATGTTTTATTAATACTTCAGACATGTGTTGCAAGTGTTTATGTACTTTATGTTTTATTGATACTTCAGATATGTGTTGCAGGTGTTTATGTACTTTATGTTTTATTAATACTTCAGACATGTGTTGCAAGTGTTTATGTACTTTATGTTTTATTGATACTTCAGACATGTGTTGCAAGTGTTTATGTACTTTATGTTTTATTAATACTTCAGACATGTGTTGCAAGTGTTCATGTACTTTATGTTTTATTAATACTTCAGACATGTGTTGCAAGTGTTTATGTACTTTATGTTTTATTAATACTTCAGACATGTGTTTCAAGTGTTTATGTACTTTATGTTTTATTGATACTTCAGATATGTGTTGCAGGTGTTTATGTACTTTATGTTTTATTAATACTTCAGATATGTGTTGCAAGTGTTTATGTACTTTATGTTTTATTGATACTTCAGATATGTCTTGCAAGTGTTTATGTACTTTATGTTTTATTAATACTTCAGATATGTGTTGCAAGTGTTTATGTACTTTATGTTTTATTGATACTTCAGATATGTGTTGCAAGTGTTTATGTACTTTATGTTTTATTGATACTTCAAATATGTGTTGCAAGTGTTTACGTACTTTATGTTTTATTGATACTTCAGATATGTGTTGCAGGTGTTTATGTACTTTATGTTTTATTAATACTTCAGACATGTGTTGCAAGTGTTTATGTACTTTATGTTTTATTGATACTTCAGACATGTGTTGCAAGTGTTTATGTACTTTATGTTTTATTGATACTTGAGACATGTGTTGCAAGTGTTCATGTACTTTATGTTTTATTAATACTTCAGACATGTGTTGCAAGTGTTTATGTACTTTATGTTTTATTAATACTTCAGACATGTGTTGCAAGTGTTTATGTACTTTATGTTTTATTAATACTTCAGACATGTGTTGCAAGTGTTTATGTACTTTATGTTTTATTAATACTTCAGACATGTGTTGCAAGTGTTTATGTACTTTATGTTTTATTGATACTTCAGATATGTGTTGCAGGTGTTTATGTACTTTATGTTTTATTAATACTTCAGACATGTGTTTCAAGTGTTTATGTACTTTATGTTTCATTAATACTTCAGACATGTGTTGCAAGTGTTCATGTACTTTATGTTTTATTAATACTTCAGACATGTGTTGCAAGTGTTTATGTACTTTATGTTTTATTAATACTTCAGACATGTGTTGCAGGTGTTTATGTACTTTATGTTTTATTAATACTTCAGACATGTGTTGCAAGTGTTTATGTACTTTATGTTTTATTGATACTTCAGACATGTGTTGCAAATGTTTATGTACTTTATGTTTTATTGATACTTCAGACATGTGTTGCAAGTGCTCATGTACTTTATGTTTTATTAATACTTCAGACATGTGTTGCAAGTGTTTATGTACTTTATGTTTTATTAATACTTCAGACATGTGTTGCAAGTGTTTATGTACTTTATGTTTTATTGATACTTCAGATATGTGTTGCAGGTGTTTATGTACTTTATGTTTTATTAATACTTCAGATATGTGTTGCAAGTGTTTATGTACTTTATGTTTTATTGATACTTCAGATATGTGTTGCAAGTGTTTATGTACTTTATGTTTTATTAATACTTCAAACATGTGTTGCAAGTGTTTATGTACTTTATGTTTTATTAATACTTCAAACATGTGTTGCAAGTGTTTATGTACTTTATGTTTTATTGATACTTCAGATATGTGTTGCAAGTGTTTATGTACTTTATGTTTTATTGATACTTCAGATATGTGTTGCAAGTGTTTACGTACTTTATGTTTTATTGATACTTCAGATATGTGTTGCAAGTGTTTACGTACTTTATGTTTTATTAATACTTCAGACATGTGTTGCAAGTGTTTATGTACTTTATGTTTTATTGATACTTCAGACATGTGTTGCAAGTGTTTATGTACTTTATGTTTTATTAATACTTCAGATATGTGTTGCAAGTGTTTATGTACTTTATGTTTTATTGATACTTCAGATATGTGTTGCAAGTGTTTATGTACTTTATGTTTTATTGATACTTCAAATATGTGTTGCAAGTGTTTACGTACTTTATGTTTTATTGATACTTCAGATATGTGTTGCAGGTGTTTATGTACTTTATGTTTTATTAATACTTCAGACATGTGTTGCAAGTGTTTATGTACTTTATGTTTTATTGATACTTCAGACATGTGTTGCAAGTGTTTATGTACTTTATGTTTTATTGATACTTGAGACATGTGTTGCAAGTGTTCATGTACTTTATGTTTTATTAATACTTCAGACATGTGTTTGCAAGTGTTTATGTACTTTATGTTTTATTAATACTTCAGACATGTGTTGCAAGTGTTTATGTACTTTATGTTTTATTGATACTTCAGATATGTGTTGCAGGTGTTTATGTACTTTATGTTTTATTAATACTTCAGACATGTGTTTCAAGTGTTTATGTACTTTATGTTTCATTAATACTTCAGACATGTGTTGCAAGTGTTCATGTACTTTATGTTTTATTAATACTTCAGACATGTGTTGCAAGTGTTTATGTACTTTATGTTTTATTAATACTTCAGACATGTGTTGCAGGTGTTTATGTACTTTATGTTTTATTAATACTTCAGACATGTGTTGCAAGTGTTTATGTACTTTATGTTTTATTGATACTTCAGACATGTGTTGCAAATGTTTATGTACTTTATGTTTTATTGATACTTCAGACATGTGTTGCAAGTGCTCATGTACCTTATGTTTTATTAATACTTCAGACATGTGTTGCAAGTGTTTATGTACTTTATGTTTTATTAATACTTCAGACATGTGTTGCAAGTGTTTATGTACTTTATGTTTTATTGATACTTCAGATATGTGTTGCAGGTGTTTATGTACTTTATGTTTTATTAATACTTCAGATATGTGTTGCAAGTGTTTATGTACTTTATGTTTTATTGATACTTCAGATATGTGTTGCAAGTGTTTATGTACTTTATGTTTTATTAATACTTCAAACATGTGTTGCAAGTGTTTATGTACTTTATGTTTTATTGATACTTCAGATATGTGTTGCAAGTGTTTATGTACTTTATGTTTTATTGATACTTCAGATATGTGTTGCAAGTGTTTACGTACTTTATGTTTTATTGATACTTCAGATATGTGTTGCAGGTGTTTATGTACTTTATGTTTTATTAATACTTCAGACATGTGTTGCAAGTGTTTATGTACTTTATGTTTTATTGATACTTCAGACATGTGTTGCAAGTGTTTATGTACTTTATGTTTTATTGATACTTCAGACATGTGTTGCAAGTGTTCATGTACTTTATGTTTTATTAATACTTCAGACATGTGTTGCAAGTGTTTATGTACTTTATGTTTTATTAATACTTCAGACATGTGTTGCAAGTGTTTATGTACTTTATGTTTTATTGATACTTCAGATATGTGTTGCAGGTGTTTATGTACTTTATGTTTTATTAATACTTCAGATATGTGTTGCAAGTGTTTATGTACTTTATGTTTTATTGATACTTCAGATATGTGTTGCAAGTGTTTATGTACTTTATGTTTTATTAATACTTCAGACATGTGTTGCAAGTGTTTATGTACTTTATGTTTTATTGATACTTGCAGATATGGTTAAGTATGTAATTATGTTCCCTTAATTGAGTTAAAACTTGTACAACTGATTATGTACTTCTAGTTATGTATAAAGTTGTCACTGTTAGTGTCGTGTTTTCTGTTCCTGTTTTGTTTCTTGTTGCTGTGAAAACATCAACCTCACATTAAATGTTATAAAAGTTAAGTCTTCGAAAAAGAAATGCAGAAAACCATCACTAGTTAGGTTCTGTTGTTTTACAGATTATAAAGGGCCTTGTCGCGAGTTTCCTTGTCGATACGGGTCTATGTGTTTCATCAGAGACGGTATCCCTCTTTGCGAATGTCCAACGTGTACAGAAGAGTTTCGGCCAGTGTGCGGCAGCGATGGAATTCTCTACAATAACCCTTGTAAACTGAAGAAGGAGGCCTGCGAAAAACAAATAGAAATCAGCGTGGCTTTCGAAGGACTTTGTGGTAAGCAATAAATGTTATTTCTTAAAACAGCCACTGCCCACGCCTTTCACAATGTAATAAAATAAGTGGTTTGAGCATACACAGACCAGGTAGAATATAGTGCTTCCCATGATCCGTATATACGAATGGTGTCTAAAAAGTTCGTGGCCCGACCCGTAAAGAGAAAAAGAGACAGTGGCTCAACTGCTATTTATTTGTCAACACAATATCCTACATAACCGAGGATTTTATTCGTCGCCTTGGCCTTGAAAGTGGGTTTTCTTAGAGTAATTCCATTTCGTCCCTCAGCAAAATTTCTATTAAAATTGGGGTTCATTGATCCCAGCCCTGAAAAGGCCCGTCTTAAATTATTTTTAAAGTGTTAACATACGCTATACAAGCTCACAAACAATAACTGATAAAGTTAAAATCTACAAGCCTCACTGACTAGAACAAGAATATTTTCATTTTAAACAGATGCGGACATGCATCTCTCTCACCTCACTCCTCAATAAACCATCAACTGCTCATTCTTCCGTAATATCCTCACAGCTTCTCCTGACTTTCTAATGTCCTCACAGCTTCTCTCGACTTTCTGTAATATCCTCACAGCTTCTCTTAACTTTCCGTAATATCCTCACAGCTTCTTTCGACCTTCCATAATATCCTCACAGCTTCTTTCGACCTTCCGTAATATCCTCACAGCGTCTCCCGACTTTCTGTAATATCCTCACAGCTTCTCTCGACTTTCCGTAATATCCTCACAGCTTCTTTCGACCTTCCGTAATTTCCTTACAGCTTCTCCTGACTTTCTGTAATAAACTTAATCAACAGAATTAATATCATCCCTTGATTATATCAACTTAAGAAAATGTAAAGTCAAGCGTCCTTTGATGCTCAACCATGCAGTGGAATGAGGAGAAACACACATTTCTGACCGACCCTGGTCATATTTCATTACCTGAATTCATTCCTTTAACCTAGATAACTGCCACGCTGTGTTGTTGTTTGTTACTTAGCCGATACACGTGCACCAATGGAGCTCTAGGACTCCTTCTAAAATAACTATTCTTCTTCGTCTTCAGACTGTGACTGGGCGGTGTGTACGAGACCATCATCACTCTGAACTCTTCAGTCCTTCGGAAAGGTTAGGAAAGATAAAAAGAAAACCTCACTTAGAGCTAATTATAGTAAATATGAGGTGACTTCGAAACCAGCATGATGGATAACGTTCAAAGCAATTTTTTGAGCTGGAAGAGAAGAAGAGCTGGTTTTCTTGAGCAATCTTTTTCTCTTTGATTTATTGACCCAAACTGTTTATTAAGAATGCCTACCACTCTCCTGTAACTATTTGGCCCATTTCCAAACAATAAATCCATAAAACGCCCTTGGTAGCCCAAATAATTGATGCCATATCCTTCTCAGCAGAAGGATGTGACTTTTATGAGGAAGGAAAGGAATGGGTAGTAATGAACTTCGATGTTTCCTTTGCAAACTTTGCATTTTGACTATAAATTAAAGTGCCGAACTCACGTTTAATTTCTAGTGATGAATCTATTGAAACCTTTAGAGTAGGTATTGGCTTTTTAAAACTTATATCCACTTCTGCTCAAATGACAACATACTTGGAAACCATGTGGTTTCCTTAGTCAGGCCAACAGTCACTCCAAATCTTACTACAATAATTCTATCCATCAACACTTGCTCTACTAAATTTATAATGATAATTCTTCTGTCATACATAACAAAATCATGAATATCACCTATTGAGGTCAAGGTCAAGGGCCGATCTGACCTCGGATTATCTTCAAATGATTATCCACTGCGCCTAAATTCAGCACACCGCTTCTTCACTCATGATTATACTGAATCATTTTAATGTTGTTTTCATGTCCTGGTGGTGGGCTCAGCATGGCCAGGTGGTTAGAGTGCTCGCCTCTTAATCTGAGGGTCACGGGTTCGAATCCTCAACACACAAAACATTCTCGTCCTGTCAGCCGTGAGGGCAGCACAAGTGACGGTTAATCCCACTATTCGTTGATAAAAAAGTAGTCCAAGAGTTGGCAGTGGATGGTGATGACTAGCTGCCTTCCCTCTGGTCTTACACCGCTAAATTAAGGACGGCTAGCACAGATAGCCCTCGAGTAATTTTGTGCGAAATTCAAAAACAAACAAACAAGCAAACCAGCATCTTAGTTACCCCACAAAGCATCATTTAGTATCAACAAACTATCCTCGTCTTAGTTGCATAACAGACCATCCTTTGATTCCAACAATTTATAGTTATCTTAGTTAACTTACACAACATTTTGTAATTCCAAAAACGTTTTGTTCTCTTAATTACCTTACAGAACATATTACAATTCCAACAGATTATCATTGTCATAGTTACTTTACAGAACGTATTTACAGCTAAAAATAAAAACCAAGCGTAATAAGTTTATGTTTCACGTCTCTACGCGACTTTTTGATGTAAACTGTACTTTTAAACTTTCGATTTTCTTCATTTACTCCCAGAAAATGTTAATATCACAAAGTAATAAACACAATTATCCAGTTGACATGAATGTCCATCACAGCTGTGTCCTAACAATGACGAGTGTATTGCATCGTTAGGTGAATCATCGGTCAGTTGACATCAATGTCCATCATAGCTTTGTTATAACAATGAGTAGTGTAATGTACCACTAATTGAACCATTGGTCAATTGACATGAATGTCTACAACAGTTGTGTTATAAGAATGACTAGTGTATTGTATAGCTAGGTTAACCATCGGTCAGTTGACATCAATGTCAATCACAGCTGTGTTATAATAATGACTAATGTGTTGTATAGCTAGGTGAACCATTGGTCAATTGACATGAATGTCTACCACAGCTGTGTTATAAGAATGACTAGTGTATTGTATAGCTAGGTTAACCATCGGTCAGTTGACATCAATGTCAATCACAGCTGTGTTATAATAATGACTAATGTGTTGTATAGCTAGGTGAACCATAGGTCAATTGACATGAATGTTCATCACAACTGTGTTATAACCATGATTACATTTCTCCCCTTCTAGATGTTGTATTAGTGAATAGTACTTATCTTCTAAACCTCAATGTTAAAAGTACGAATAACTGGAGTGATTTAATTAATGACACCAGTTAGTAATTACAGTAAGTTCAGCATGATCTTGACCTTTGCTTTGGACAAAATAAAGCAGAACAATAGTATTGAAGATGACAAAAAATGTACTAAGTAATACGCTAAGATTGTTTGTAATACTGTGTACAGAATGTTTTGTTCGTATGAGTTTGTAGCTTTAGCGTTGTCTTCCTGCATCAGATACTGACGTAAAACAATAATTGTATTACTGTATCAAATAGCTGGTGGTAAATATATATATTTCAGTCACTTCTTACTTGCAGTTATGCGGCAAAATCCTCAATTTCTGTAAAACAACTTGGAATATCTATTCTCATACTTATTTCTCATCCATTGATTCATCTTTTTTTTCATAGAGAAAATTTGGATTATTATTTTGTCTACTAAGCCAATAGTAGTAACCTCATTTTATTGAAAGTAATAGTAACAACAAATAAATATACTTCACTGACAATCTTCGTTGAAATATTTAATAAAATCATTTAACAGCACCAGCGATTTAAAATACACAATAATTTATTGTTAAAACTTAAAACCAATTAAAGCTAAGAAACTCTACACGTTTCAACATACTTCTATTGATTGTTTGTCAGCACTAGTTTCAGAGAGACTAACTCTCTTTCAAATCGGATATGAAAAGTTGAATTAAATTGAAATTTGTTTACTGTGTGTGAAAGAGTTTTGAAGAGTGTAGATTTCGACGTTTCCAGATGGCTGTGAGAACAAGAGATGTGAGTACAACGCTGTGTGTGAAAGTGACGGAAATGGAAACGCCAAGTGTGTTTGTCCCGAGACATGTGTTCAGGTACGAATTGTTAGTTTATTATTTTAAACAACACAACACTATGAATTATTGAAAGGTGTTCCTTTAGAGTGGTGTACATTTTTTTCATATTTTTAATCTGTTTTTATTATTTGAACGAGTTCATCATAATTTAATCGATGTTACCATGATTCAGTTCTCAACATTGTTTAATCTGTCTTTTCATAATTTTAACAGTTTTACCATAGTTTAATCGGCCTTATCATGGTTTTATTGGTCTTCGTCATTTTAACTGTCTCTTACTTCTATGATTATTATTTTAAACATAATAATATTGTTTAAAACACCGGAATTAATATAAAAATAATATGTTATGTTAAGTCCGTTTGACTCAGTGAGGCGTTTGATTCTTTTCACTGTGTATTTCACGTAACTTTGAAACTCACAGTCTTCTAAATTTTCCTAAATGTTTCTCGATGGAGCTACGCTCATAAACGTTATTGTGATGCAATTATAAAAGATTTATTAACTTTCATAGTTTAGAAGTACTCGCAAGTAATCATTTCACCTTGTAAAGTAAAAACACTTATAAAAGAAAGATTATTTTCTAACAATGGGCA
Source organism: Tachypleus tridentatus (assembly GCF_004210375.1). Taxonomy (NCBI): domain Eukaryota; kingdom Metazoa; phylum Arthropoda; class Merostomata; order Xiphosura; family Limulidae; genus Tachypleus; species Tachypleus tridentatus. The sequence continues at coordinate 6,526,615 of NC_134825.1, read as the reverse complement.
TTATTTACTTTTTATGTGATATACAGAAGAAAGTTAAATATCTACTTAAAATATATGTTGCTCTTTATGTTATACTAATTAGTATTTTCTTCTTCAGTGGACAATTTCGATTCAAAGTGTTTTTCTTTCTTTCTTCGTTTCTGCTGTTGTTTTCAGTAAATTGTTTCGTTCAAAGTTATTTTGTGTTTTTATTTCCTTCCATACAGTGTTGAGATAAAGCTGTGCTTTCTGGTTCAGAATAATTAATTAATAATTATAATGTACTGAATACATTATAATAAAGCCTCGTTAAAATAAAGACACAGTGGAACACTATGTATTGGAACTATATTTTCACATACGGGGGACGAATGAAAAGGCAGTCCCACGCTAGTACAGCAGTAAGTGTACGGATTTACAACGCTAAACACAAGGGTTCGATTCCCCGCGGTGGGCTCAGCAGATAGCCCGATGTGGCTTTGGTATAAAAAAATACAAAAAGTGGTCTTCCTTCCAAATGTTGTTAATTTGATATAACTTTTACTAGATAAAAGAACAACATGTGTAAAACTACATGTTTTTATAACACACTCGACGAGATCTGTTCAACTATGATCTCAAATTGTAATTTTAACACTGGCTTTTGTAAATACCAGAACGTTTCACGATTTTCGTTATATTTTCTCATAACAAGTGTTGTGAACCTGCTGTAGTTTCTTACATCTTCTTGTTCTAATCAACCTATAAAATGATCAAAGAAGTTTCTCTACAATAATCTAACGTAAAAATAAAACTCAAAATAACACAAACCAGTTTACTATTCAGTCTCCACTCCCATGAATTTCAGTACTGTTTAACATCGATGCGATATACTTACAATGAGTTCATACAGATATTCTTGAGATATTTGGGTTGCGATATTTTGTTAATTGGTTTAACTCAACCCATAAATGTTCAAGTGGATTAATATCAGGTGACTGACCTGACCATTCCATAACACCATTTCTCTTATTTCTAAGATATCTTTTAACGACTCCAGAATTGCTGAGAAACTTGTTTGATTATTTTGTAGTCTAGTTGGAATAAGAAAATATGATAAACTACAGCAGGTTCACAACAATTTTTATAAGAAAATGTAACTAAAGTCATGAAAAGTTCTGATATTTACGAAATCCAATGTTAAAATTAGAATTTGAGATCATATTTGGACAGGTCACGTCCAGTACGTTCTAAAAACATATAGTATTACATGTTTTCTGTTATTTAATAAAATATATAACAAATTAACAAGATATTCAAGGAGAGGACTACTTTTTTGTGTACACCTCCTGTATGTATAACAGAGACTGTTGGTATAACAACAATGTTTCGACCTCTTTATGTCGTCATTACCACCCACCGTCAACTCGTTTGCTATTCTTTACCACAAATAATGAAACTCACCATCACATTTTTACTTCCCCATGGTCGAAAATGCGAGCATATTCAATGACATGATTCAAACGAATGCACCGCAGATTGTGAGTGGAACAAAATAACTCGCAGGCCATGCAGGTCTGATATTCATCTTATTTCATGTAAAGTCATTGGATGCATTTTCTATAGATATATGCGCGACTAGACAGTGAATTGAAACTATGACAGGAAAACCATCGTTCTCGTATACGTGATGGCTTATGGAAAGCATGAAGGGTATAGAGGTCTGCTTTGGACATCACAATACTACATTTGAGTCTTCTTTAATGGAAACTGCGCTGCAGGGCCACTGTACGGTCGTTAGGTAGAGCATAATCAAACATGGCAACTGAATTCAGTGTCTATGGAGTAGCACTCGAAAATTATTTACAATTAATGTACCCAACTTCTGTAGTTTCAGTTGAAGGTTGGTTTAAGTTTTCTTATGGTTCAATTATTCGTTTGATTTGTGAGTTCTGCTTCAGTGGATAAATGTCTTTTAATGATGAGTGAATTTTTTATTTAATTATTAGCTTGAGTTATAGTAACTCGCTCAATGGATATTTTCGGTATCTTAATTCATTTCATTTATTTCAGTGGTTAAATTAATGTATGCTTCCTCATTGATTGGATAACTTCAGTTGAAATTAGTTCTTTTAAATTTTACTTTGAGTTATGACTATTGGTAGCTTCAGTTCCAAATCAGTTGAGTTTTTAGTGATGAAGTTTAGTTATGTTTATGGATAATTTCAAAACTAATGTAGTTTTTTCTAGTATTTGATTTATTTCTATGTGCAGTTTCGGTACCAAGCTGGTTCATTTTTTCAGCAATCTAACAGACTTTACTATCGATAGTTTCAGTTCAGGGTTAGTTGAGATTTTTAGTGATTGATATATATATATATATATATATATATATATATATACACGTGGATAGTTTTAATTCAAAACTGGTTAAATTTTCTATTTTTAGTATTGTTTCCAAAACGTTAATAACACGAACCAATGAAGCGAATAATTTCGTATTATGTTTTTTAAAGTGGATAGTATGAAATATTCCTGTTGTTTGTCAAAGATATGTAGACTAAAACATACATTTGAGGAAGGCAAATGTGATTAGTTTGTTTCTAACAAAAGTTAAAAAGTAAAGTATCATAGCTTAATGCATTTGTAAATATATATTCATTACAAAAAATACATATCATTGTATTTACAGAAGGAAACAGATGATAAACTCAGTTATTGTGAATTACCATAACAATTGAAATAACGTTACAGTTGCCTGCGTTCTAAACATTGTAACACAGATATCTATTTGTTAGTTTATTTCAAATTATTATTTAGCAATTTAAGTAAATTTCAGCGTCTAAACAGAGATGCTATAATTAAGAATAAATAAAATCCTAGAACGTGCAGTTAATATATCACCCCGAAAAGGATATAAAATCAAGGATATTAAAAAAACAATTCATTCAGTAATTCTCACAATATTTAAAGAATGTTTGTCTCCGGTTTCTCGAAGGCGTACACGCTAAAATTCAATGTTCAGTTCCTGCGATTAACTCAGCATAATTAGACTGTTGTGAAACTTATTTTGAAGCAGCTCTGTATTTGACACAAAGTTTACTTATACGTAAAACATCAGGCCTAAATGTAAATAGTCATCCCTTATTTTATCTGTATTTTTTGGAAAATAAAAATTGATAAAAAGCCATTATAAGGATAAATTCCATTAGCATGTCAGTGATAAATATAGAAGAACGTGATAATACTACCTCGTGCAATATTCGGACATTTATATCAGTATTAAATTTCAAATAGATGATATTGTGAAGTCAATCGCGAGGCAAAATTTAACTTAAAATCACACCTCAATGTGTTATATGTTCTCAAACCTTGCTTGCTTAGTTTAGAAAGGTTATTTAAGTTGCACATAGATAAATTTATAAATTTGTACAAAGGGTTCAGTACATTACATTAAAACGAATTTGAATACCTATTTCCAAATATAGGGTTCAAACTATCATTCTCACATGACAACAAAAGTGAGTATAAAGTTACAGTGGAACGGAATGTATCAGAACTACATAAATTTTGTCATTTTTGGAGAAATACCTCTAATTATTACCCCACTCCTGATTGTAAATCAGTGCTGGAACATTATAGATATCACGTGGGCCACCACATTCCCGCGTCATAAGAACAAACTTTGAAGACACTTTGGCGGTACCAATCAAAAGAGGTTACTTGGTACATGGTAGTACCGCTTTAAGTGTTGTTTTCTTTTTACACTTATAAACAGTTATTATCATACTTACTGCGGTAGTTCGCACTGATGTACATAGTAAAGTTAGAGATAAATAGGCTATGTTTGCTTGCACTTGTTATAAGTATACATGTTCATAAGAGAGGTATTATCATATAACCTGTTTAATCTTTAATTAGTGTCCCATTTTGACGGAGACGTTATTTAGGGGAAATACGGTATTTATAAACCCAGGTGATGAGGATATGTTCAGATCAACGATTTAGAATTACCGCGACGGAGATATCCATTGTATTTAGTGACATTGGAAAACAAAATCATATAAATCAACTTAGGGTTTCAGGACCACCAAAAGCGAGACCTGCAGTAAGTCTTACCACGGCCATAATAAGCAAAGTACCGTCGGCGTTTTCTATAATACAGATAGCCATCCACTTGCTCCTGGTAACAGAAAACAACATAAAAAAGAAGGGCCTTCATCTGGAAAAGCGATACAAGTCACGTGTACTCAAGTTGCTTTCCCGACATGACCGTTCAAGCGTCAAATAGCTCAAGTAGTCAGAGAGTGAAATGACTGCTCATGCAGTTCAATATGAAAACATACCGATCAAGTCTCCTGTATTTACGATCAGACCATTGGAATGAACGCTAGGGACCAAAGCCCTCATACACTTATGGAGAGCAGGGAGAAAGTGTGAGTGTTCTTTGAACATGACAACTTTACATTGAAGCCTTCTTGAACAGAAAGTGCGTCACAATGGTGTTATCAAGATGCGTTGTCGTCAGACAGGACATAACAGAACGTGGTGACATGGACTGTTACAACTTGGCGAAACTAAAAAAAAACATTTTAATATAACGAACTCAGTTTCTGTATGTGTGTGTGTACATATATACATAAAGTAACATTCTTACTTATAAAAACTTTTTGTTGGTTTACGAAGAATGTTTTAGCAAGAGCTAGCTTAGTTACTAAAGACTACTTATGTGGTATTGATTTCTTTTAACGTAAAGCACATCACCCAGAGCACTATGCTTCATTTATTGACAATGTTCCGTGTCTATTTTGAAAACACGTAATTCTAAACATAATTTTGTTACATACTGCTAATTTTCCACTAAAAGCTTTAGATACAACTGCAATACCTCAAACAACCTCAGAATAAAAATATTTTTGCGATAAATCAGTGGTGAGACACATGCTGTGTAAAGTCAACCATTCCAGGTAGTTAACTGAGGACCCATCCGTCTGTGAGATGTCAGCCTTGTTTACTGTCTTGGCTAACGTGAAAAAAATGTAGTGTAGACATGCCACGACATCTTTGGTTCTGGTTCTCTATAGGACTAAATGTAGTGTAAACGTGTTATGACATATTTGTTACAGTTGCTCTATAGGACCAAAACAAATATTGTTCTTTTTCACTAAACGTTAGTAGAAATATAAACAAACTCAAGTGGTAGAGAGAAAATAAATATTATTATTATATTACTATACATCTGCTCAAAATCTATACGAATGGCTAATATTTCACTCTAATTAAAAACGTAAGCTAGAATTAGATGATTAACGGAAAACTACGAATTATTGATGTCAACTGTTATGTATCGTTTATTCTTAAATTAGCTTCACGGTTTTCTTAAAGTACAAACCGTTGATGTCAACTGTTATGTATCGTTTATTCTTAAATTAGTTTCACTGTGTTCTTAAAGTACAAACCGTTGATGTCAACTGTTATGTATCATCCATTCTTAAATTAGCTTTAATGTGTTCCTAAAGTACAAACCGTTGATGTCAACTGTTATGTATCGTTTATTCTTAAATTAGCTTCACTGTGTTCTTAAAGTACAAACCGTTGATGTCAACTGTTATGTATCGTCCATTCTTAAATTAGCTTTAATGTGTTCCTAAAGTACAAACCGTTGATGTCAACTGTTATGTATCGTTTATTCTTAAATTAGCTTCACTGTGTTCTTAAAGTACAAACTATTGATGTCAAATGTTATGTATCGTTCATTCTTAAATTAGCTTTAATGTGTTCTTAAAGTACAAACTATTGATGTCAAATGTTATGTATCGTTTATTTACAGGTTGAAGATACTCGGTTTAAGTTATGATCGTATCTGCAAGATCCAGTAATTTCTATTGCATAATATATTTATTGTTTTTCAAAATGATTCATTTTAAGTTTATAATGTACATTCTAATAATGAAAACAAATCTGAAATGGATGATGAAGTTAAAACTGATTTCCAGTTAGAGTCGCCAGTGTGCGGAGACGATGGTGAGACGTACAACAATGAATGTCTTCTCAAGGTGGCTGTTTGTAATAAGAAGAAATATATCAATGTGGCGTCTAAAGGCCCGTGTGGTGAGTTTCAAACATGAACAGACTTAATGCAATGAATGTTTATAACAACGTATAAAGTGAACTATATATATCACATTAAATACATTCTTCTGCTGTATCAATTGCGTGCTGATACCAGTTCACGAATCGACAGAAGAATGAACCTGTAAAGTTGTTCATTAATTTTAATGAAAATATCAAATACATCCTGTTATTTTATCTGATTTAAATATTTTATCTGATGTAATTTCTAGTATTGCTTATATTTTAATATAATATAATAGTTCCCCTCGACCTGTTTAAAACATGTTTATATTGTACTTATATTTTAATATAATATAATAGTTCCCCTCGACCTGTTTAAAACATGTTTATATTGTACTTATATTTTAATATAATATAATAGTTCCCCTCGACCTGTTTAAAATATGTTTATATTGTACTTATATTTTAATATAATATAATAGTTCCCCTCGACCTGTTTAAAACATGTTTATATTGTACTTATATTTTAATATAATATAATAGTTCCCCTCGACCTGTTTAAAACATGTTTATATTGTACTTATATTTTAATATAATATAATAGTTCCCCTCGACCTGTTTAAAATATGTTTATATTGTACTTATATTTTAATATAATATAATAGTTCCCTCGACCTGTTTAAAACATGTTTATATTGTACTCATATTTTAATATAATATAATAGTTCCCCTCGACCTGTTTAAAATATGTTTATATTGTACTTATATTTTAATATAATATAATAGTTCCCCTCGACCTGTTTAAAACATGTTTATATTGTACTCATATTTTAATATAATATAATAGTTCCCTCGACCTGTTTAAAATATGTTCATATTGTACTTATATTTTAATATAATATAATAATTCCCCTCGACCTGTTTAAAACATGTTTATATTGTACTTATATTTTAATATAATATAATAATTCCCCTCGACCTGTTTAAAACATGTTTATATTGTACTTATATTTTAATATAATATAATAATTCCCCTCGACCTGTTTAAAACATGTTTATATTGTACTTATATTTTAATATAATATAATAGTTCCCTCGACCTGTTTAAAATATGTTCATATTGTACTTATATTTTAATATAATATAATAATTCCCTCGACCTGTTTAAAACATGTTTATATTGTACTTATATTTTAATATAATATAATAATTCCCCTCGACCTGTTTAAAACATGTTTATATTGTACTTATATTTTAATATAATATAATAATTCCCCTCGACCTGTTTAAAACATGTTTATATTGTACTTATATTTTAATATAATATAATAGTTCCCCTCGACCTGTTTAAAATATGTTTATATTGTACTTATATTTTAATATAATATAATAGTTCCCTCGACCTGTTTAAAATATGTTTATATTGTACTTATATTTTAATATAATATAATAGTTCCCCTCGACCTGTTTAAAACATGTTTATATTGTACTTATATTTTAATCTAATATAACAGTTCCCCTCGACCTGTTTAAAACATGTTTATATTGTACTTATATTTTAATATAATATAATATTTCCCCTCGACCTGTTTAAAACATGTTTATTTTGTACTTATATTTTAATATAATATAATAATTCCCCTCGACCTGTTTAAAACATGTTTATATTGTACTTATATTTTAATATAATATAATAGTTCCCCTCGACCTGTTTAAAACATGTTTATATTGTACTTATATTTTAATCTAATATAACAGTTCCCCTCGACCTGTTTAAAACATGTTTATATTGTACTTATATTTTAATATAATATAATAGTTCCCCTCGACCTGTTTAAAACATGTTCATATTGTACTTATATTTTAATATAATATAATAATTCCCCTCGACCTGTTTAAAACATGTTTATATTGTACTTATATTTTAATATAATATAATAGTTCCCTCGACCTGTTTAAAACATGTTTATATTGTACTTATATTTTAATATAATATAATAATTCCCTCGACCTGTTTAAAACATGTTTATATTGTACTTATATTTTAATATAATATAATATTTCCCCTCGACCTGTTTAAAACATGTTTATATTGTACTTATATTTTAATATAATATAATAGTTCCCCTCGACCTGTTTAAAACATGTTTATATTGTACTTATATTTTAATATAATATAATAATTCCCCTCGACCTGTTTAAAACATGTTTATATTGTACTTATATTTTAATATAATATAATATTTCCCCTCGACCTGTTTAAAACATGTTTATATTGTACTTATATTTTAATATAATATAATAATTCCCTCGACCTGTTTAAAACATGTTTATATTGTACTTATATTTTAATATAATATAATAATTCCCTCGACCTGTTTAAAACATGTTTATATTGTACTTATATTTTTAATTTTTGTGTTATTTCTTTGCATAAACTTACACAATAAAAATATTTGCACTCTGTTTACCGCGGGGAATGAACCCCCCATTTTAGCGTAAGCAGTTTGTAACACACCTTAATATTTTTTTTTATTTCCTTTAGTCAGCTCGTGTTATTAAAGATTTAAAGCCTGTTTTTTTAAGGAAAGTGTAATACAACACAGTTAACTTCAACACATATTCTGTGATTTATTCAGCTTTATCGATTCGTATTTATGTATGATTCACGGTTTAATTATTCAAACCTGATATTTGTAGCCGGGTTTGTTTTTTTTATTTAAACCTGATGTACGTATCTAGGCTTACCTATTCTATATTCTAGTTTGCTATATGATATCGGGCTTACGTATCTAAAACTGATGTATGTTTTTGAGCCAAGGTATCCTAGTCTTATGTATGTCTCTTGACTTACCTATTAGTAATTACATTCATTATTCATATCTTCTTTTTGGCGAAGTTCACTTCAGATAAATGATGAAGAGAACTTGTTAATGGTTCCATCACTGATAATACAGGTTCTTCAGCAGACTAACCTTTGATGATACAGGTACTTCAGCAGATTGACCTTTGATAATACAGGTCATCAGTAGACTGACCTTTGATGATACAGGTACTTCAGAAGACTGACCTTTGATGATACAGGTACTTCAGCAGACTGACCTTTGGTGATACAGGTCATCAGTAGACTAACTTTTGATGATGCAGGTTATTCAGTGGACTGACCTTTGATGATAAAAGTTAATCAATAGACTTACTTAACTTGGACTGATGTGGACTCTATAAAACACATCATTTGCTTTTTAAACTATATTAATGTATTTTTCCCTTTTATTTCAAGTTCATCCTTTATTTAAGATGGATTGTATAGCCGTACTATAACACCAATTGAAGTCTAGTTTTATTTGCATTATGGATTGTATAGCCGTACTATAACACCAATTGAAGTCTAGTTTTATTTGCATTATGGATTGTATAGCCGTACTATAACACCAATTGAAGTCTAGTTTTATTTGCATTATGGATTGTATAGCCATACTATAACACCAATTGAAGTCTAGTTTTATTTGCATTATGGATTGTATAGCCGTACTATAACACCAATTGAAGTCTAGTTTTATTTGCATTATGGATTGTATAGCCATACTATAACACAATTGAAGTCTAGTTTTATTTGTATTATGGATTGTATAGCCGTACTATAACACCAATTGAAGTCTAATTTTATTTGCATTATGGATTGTATAGCCGTACTATAACACCAATTGAAGTCTAGTTTTATTTGCATTATGGATTGTATAGCCATACTATAACACCAATTGAAGTCTAGTTTTATTTGTATTATGGATTGTATAGCCGTACTATAACACCAATTGAAGTCTAATTTTATTTGCATTATGGATTGTATAGCCGTACTATAACACAAATTGAAGTCTAGTTTTATTTGCATTAACATTATATTGACATTTTGTTCGTTATTTCGTTTAAGATTTTCTCTGGTAAGTTTATGTATGGCGTCAGTGGTATGGGTTGGTGGTTATGGCTCAACTCGCAATCTGAGAGCTGCTGGTTCGAATCCATGTCGATGAATATGCTCGTCCTATGTGGTTTCTGAGTGGGGTAGCCATCCAAGTGTAAATATTCTTGGCTTACAACAATGCCAGCCAACCCCAGACTACTGGTATTAAAGGGTAAACCAAGCACATCCACATTAGTTGGAGTTTCAACACAGTATTGCTGAAACTGTTCTTGTTGTTTTCTTCTTTCATCTTTTTGCTCATACCACAGTAAAACATAATTTGCACCAATCCTCTCCAAGTATCCCTTACTGGGAAGAACGTTCTCTTATCATCTCCTGGTCTTCTTAGGACTTGGTGCCCAGCTTTTGGAACGTTGTGGGGGTGAGGAATGGTTCTGATTGTTGTGACTGTGGAAGTACCAACTGTACTCCTTGTTTCTGTCCACTGAGTGAGGAATGGTTCTAATTATAGTGATTGTGGAAGTGCCAACTGTATTTCTTGTTTCTGTCCATTGAGTAAGGAATGGTTCTAATTATAGTGATTGTGGAAGTGCCAACTGTATTCCTTGTTTTTGTCCACTGAGTGAGAAGTGGTTCTGATTATAGTGATTGTGGAAGTGCCAACTGTACTCCTTGTTTCTGTCCACTGAGTGAGGAATAGTTCTAATTGTAGTGATTGTGGAAGTACCAACTGTATTCCTTGTTTTTGTCCACTGAGTGAGGAGTGGTTCTGATTATAGTGATTGTGGAAGTGCCAACTGTACTCCTTGTTTCTGTCCACTGAGTGAGGAGTGGTTCTAATTGTAGTGATTGTGGAAGTACCAACTGTACTCCTTGTTTCTGTCCACTGAGTGAGGAGTGGTTCTGATTATAGTGATTATGGAAGTGCCAACTGTATTTCTTGTTTCTGTCCACTGAGTGAGGAGTGGTTCTGATTATAGTGATTATGGAAGTACCAACTGTATTCCTTGTTTCTGTCCACTGAGTGAGGAATAGTTCTAATTATAGTGATTGTGGAAGTGCCAACTGTATTCCTTGTTTTTGTCCACTGAGTGAGGAGTGGTTCTGATTGTTGTGACTGTGGAAGTACCAACTGTATTCCTTGTTTCTGTTCACTGAGTGAGGAATAGTTCTAATTATAGTGATTGTGGAAGTGCCAACTGTATTCCTTGTTTTTGTCCGCTGAGTGAGGAATGGTTCTAATTATAGTGATTGTGGAAGTGCCAACTGTATTCCACTGAGTGAGGAGTGGTTCTGATTATAGTGATTGTGGAAGTGCCAACTGTACTCCTTGTTTCTGTCCACTGAGTGAGGAATAGTTCTAATTGTAGTGATTGTGGAAGTACCAACTGTATTCCTTGTTTCTGTTCACTGAGTGAGGAATAGTTCTAATCATAGTGATTTTGGAAGTACCAACTGTATTTCTTGTTTCTGTCCATTGAGTGAGGAATGGTTCTAATTATAGTGATTGTGGAAGTGCCAACTGTATTCCTTGTTTTGTCCACTGAGTGAGGAATAGTTCTAATTGTAGTGATTGTGGAAGTACCAACTGTATTCCTTGTTTCTGTCCTCTAGACATTTTTTTGTCTCTCTTGTATCTATAAGTTACAGTACATTTTTCATTTAATTTTCTAATGTAACTTTTGTATTATCATTCCTTCCATGTTTTAACATAGTCCTTATTCTAGACATAATGAATCTCAATGTTCTTGGTTTATTATTCTCTTCGACTATATCAAGTCACTTTTTACTATGAGGATCTATCTGTGTCATTCTTGATCTGCTGAGTACTCATGTTATTTGTCACGGGACAACTTTCACAGATTTCTTATCTCACTGTCAGCTCTGTTGCGTTCAGTTATTGTCTTCATTATCTTGTGTTTCCCTCTTGTCACGGCGCAGGTAATAAAAAGTTTTCAGAGTAATATATCGGCATTTCCTTGGTTATATTGAAATGTACTTCTAAAGGTGTTGCAACTTTCTTTCTGTGTGTAAATTCTTCAATGAACACGATGCAGCATGATCTGTTTGGAGTGTACAGTTCTGTCAATTTAAGTATTGGTGAAAATGACTCAAGACTCATTGAGTCTTATTGATGTATTATTTTACATATTTTCTATGGACAATTTCTGGTTTACTTTACACACACACACTGATTACATGTCCCAGGAACCTCCTTCACAAACAAGACAACTCACATAGAATTCAGCTTGAATTTTTCTTCAATAGATCATAGACTCTTTTCTGCCTATCGCAAGCACCATGTAATTATTTTCTTGTGTAATTATGTCCTTCAAGTTGATGGTTATCGTATTTCCAAGTATTCTGAACAGCACACAGGTATGGTGCGTAACTCAAATACTAACACAGCAAAGTCTATTTCCTGCAGCCAAGTTGTCTCTCCTGGACTTACTTCACTGATTTGCACTTCGCACGTTCCGTTCTTCATATCTAATGTTAAAAACTGTTTTTAATCAGATAAAGTATCCAAAATAGACTCAGTCTTTGGACATCCTTTTCTCTGAGTTTACTGACCTTCCAGAAGTCTATACGTAACCATCCTTCTTCTTCCTTCTCTCTGATTTTACTGACCTTCCAGAAGTCTATACGTAACCATCCATCTTCTTCCTTCTCTCTGATTTTACTGACCTTCCAGAAGTTTATACGTAACCATCCTTCTTCTTCACATATGATGCCTATTGATTGTATTAAATTTCCTTTTCTCCTGTAATGTTTTTAGTTTTTTTAGAGCCCCAGCCACATTTGCAACTGGAAATGGTCTGATCCTCTAATGTTGGGCCTGTATCACCATTATCAAACTTAAGTCCCGAGGTCCGCTTGACAAGGCATTTTGACATTTTACGAGCAAGTCCTTTAATCTGTGCAATTGTCGTAACAGCTCACAAAGTTATCTCCAATAAAGGTATCTAAACCTGTTGTTGTTTTTAATGTTGTAAGTCTTCACACTTGCCGTTGAACTATTGGACAGACAGGAGTTATTTTGTTCTTTTGTCTTGGGAATTTCACGCGAAGCTACTTGAGAATCATCTATACTAGTGTCCCTAATTAAGAAGTAATAAATTAGAGGTATTTCATCTAGTCAACATCTCTCAACGCCAACCTTTGGGCTATCACTAAAGAAAAGTAGAATTGAGTGTCTCATTATAATGCTCTCACAGTTGAAAGGGCTTGTATTTTAGATGATAGGATACAAACGACCAATAGATTACGAATACAGTGCCCTAACCTCCCCAAGAAAAACTGCTGTCTTTTAGTTGTCAGATCTACAATTGTTTTATTGAGTTCAAGTATAAGTACTTCATTCCTTGTCACTGTAATTTCATCCTCTGGTGTATTATTTCTCATATAGTTCAGAGAACTAGCCTAATCAGAGTCTGTGAAATTACTGAAGCATGTTTAACCAAACTTCTATATTCTCTCTTCCTCAAAGTCTTATACCAACATCAAATATTCAACACAGAAGCTTCAGGCATTGATGGTGACTTTCAATTTGTCATAATAATGTGACCACTTGATGCTCACATCAATTTATCATATAGTTTCATTTGCGTAAGCTAATTTTCCACCTTTCATTACTGGGTCAGTTTAAACATTGCAAATGTAGAAACAGTTTCGAAAATTTCAGACGAAAGTCTTTCGAAATTTGCCCTTTTGTCTGTGTTATTTTTATAGAAATATGCCTCCAAAACATTTTCCACAAAAAATCACAGTTGCTGCCCACTTTGTCTTTGTTCATCGTCAAAATTGTGCCTAAGTCAACTATCAAGGGAAGATCCAACTTCAATATGGTGGCAAGGTGTCTGTACAACTATTGCCACGACAAATGACGAACTCTGGAGTTAAATAGATATTAGGAAGGACTACATGTTTTAATGATGTGGCTTATGGAATCCAGAAGAACAGATAGTCCAAGCAAAAGTTTACTTACCGCCACTATCTTTAGAAAGATGTCAGAGAAAGAATGACGAAGCTGTCCAAATAAAGCATTATAAGACGAATATCTGAAAAACAAACAGAAGTTCATGTCGAAGCCACTTTCAATGTATCACCAAATATGGTGTGTATTTTCTCATAGCAAAGCTACATCGGCCTATCGAGGGAATCGAACCACTGATTGTAACGTTGTAAATCCTTAGATTTACCGCTGAACCAGTGGATGAATACCAGGAGTCACCCAGGAATGGAACCCCCATTGAATTTCCTGGACCATTTATCTATATGAAGAGAACTCCGCCAGTAACAAAACAACATATGACTAGAGGTCTTTCCATCTTTACATCATAAGCTATAGATATGAAACGAACGAGAATGTACTGTTACCATAAGCTATGGAAAAAATGCCTACCTAAATACATTGTGGCTGGACGATTTGCAAACAATAAATAAGTAAAAAAGTGTAATATTTGATTCTGTTAACCAAAATTCTTATTTTAATTTAATTTACACATTTACTTAGTGACGTAATTAATGTAGCATCTAGATTTATGAATATTAATATCCTTAATTTTCGAGATTTGCATTAGTGTTTATTATGGAAGCTTACGTTTCATAAATGTACCATTGCTTTGTTATGCAGTAGGAATATTTAAGAGAGTTAACAACTCAAGAAGTAGAGAGTGTCATGTGGTTTTTAAATAAAGACGTCTCTAGATATTTGTATTGTCAATTGGCCTGAAGGATGTATGATGTATTATGATATTAATATCTTAACACCTGAGATTTTTTAAAAGTTTTATAATAGTTTGAACAGAATAAAAATATAAGTTAGACGGTGCTATATTATAACTGTTTATTGAATTGTAATATTTTATTTTAATGAGGTTTAAGTAGTGAAATATTATTTGATTACTATTTTTAGTTAATTAATTAATGTTGAAGATGGTGAGTTCATGAAGAGTAGAGATAACAAACAAGTAAATTAAGGGGCAAATATTACTGCCCGACCCCACAGCCTCACATTTCATAGCTAACTGAAATAAATATATTAACTGAAATCAAGCTTCACCAATGAAGAGGCAGAAGAGTGCAGTCGAAGCAGTATAACGCAGGTAAATTCCTTTATGAGTCAGTAAAGATTAACATGATTCAAGGAAAGAATTCTTAGTGTATTTATAGAATAACTGTTTGTATCAATGACTTGGATTAACAACTTCTAATATATGGAAAAGTCAGTGCGTTTTGTGAACGCTACATTCCATGAAATGATTTATATGACGTGTCGTTGAGCAACAACGTATAACCTAATATTATTGTGAACCTATGTACTGAAATGAAATATACAGGCAACAAAAACTGAAAAATATTGTTGATTAAAGAGGTTTTGTTTTTTAAATGTTAGTGACATAACAGCTTAATTCAGAAACGATTTAAGTTTAATATTGAATCGATATTTTTCTTTAATGATAAATTTTATACACTTGGATCCCAGGTGATCCCACAATTCCTCTTTACACTAGGCTATCATACCAACACTTACTACACTTACAAGGTTTCACGGTACGTACATAAACACACCCCTCATATTTGCATCTCCGTCACTAAAATCGTAATGAGCAAGATAGTAATGAAACTGTTCTATTTGGATAAATGCATTTTTAGTTTTATGACTCTTTCTATTTCGAGAAATAAATTGTGACGTTATTTGACCCACTGGCGTAATTAGATTAGATTAGTTTCCTAAATTATTTATCTGTATCCATATTTGTTTTTAATCTTACTATTTCATATCTTTGTTTGTTTTACATTACTCTTTAATACCTTTGTTTGTTTTTACCTTACTATTTCATACCTTTGTTTGGTTTTACCTTACTATTTCATACCTTTGTTTGTTTTTGCCTTACTATTTCATACCTTTGTTTGTTTTTACCTTACTCTTTCATATCTTTGTTTGTTTTACATTACTCTTTAATACCTTTGTTTGTTTTTACCTTACTCTTTCATATCTTTGTTTGTTTTTACCTTACTATTTCATATCTTTGTTTGTTTTTACCTTACTATTTCATATCTTTGTTTGTTTTTACCTTACTATTTCATATCTTTGTTTGTTTTTACCTTACTATTTCATACCTTTGTTTGTTTTTACCTTACTCTTTCATATCTTTGTTTGTTTCTTCCCTTATTCTTTAACTTTTCCTAACTTACTCTTTCATACCTTTGTTTGTTTTTCATCTTACTGTTTTATAACTTTGGTTCTTTCTTGTCTTATTTGTATCAATATATTTTCTACTTTACTTATTTTGAACTGTGTGTATTATCTATGCTTGCTTTTTTGTATGTGTGTTTTTGGCCAAACCTCTTCATAATTGTAGGTTACTGTCTAACGTATACATATATATATATATATAATTGTTATTTTAACTCAGAAACAAAAAACTCTGCATCAACTGAAAAGATCCGAGAATACAAGCTAAAATGTAGGATTGTAAAATGTACCCTAGGGTTAGGAGGTTACTGCTTATGTAGGACCCACATCGCGGTGAGAATACACCGTCTATCATTCTTAACTTCTATTCGCCGTTCTCACATAAGAAATAAAGAACAGCAATAGATATAGAATTAGAAATATCATCCAATATTGTTGCTTGTACCCTGGGGTCTTTTCAGTTGATGCAGCTTTCTTTGTTGTTTAATTTGTTTTTTATTTCGTTTTGTTTTTGAGTTAAAATAACAAATTATACAATTAGTGAGAGGTTTGGATTTGCTTTTTTTAACGCAGTTCTTTCTTATGATTTTACTCATTTAGTTTTATTAAAACGTAATTATTTTCACTAAAGTATATATGTATATATATGTGTGTGTGTTTTACTTCGTTTATTCATAGTCATTTGTATATATAAAGAGAGAGAGAAAGAGAGAGAATTTGTTTGATTTGAATTTCGCGCAAAGCTACACATTTCGGAGTCTTGTTACATATGTAAGCTCATGAGTACATTCCCATGTTGAAGTACTCATTATACGAAGAAAATTACGTTTTTAATTTGAACACTAATGAAATAATTCCAGCGAAGCAATTAAAAGTAAAAGAACTAAGTGTAAGGAATTATATTCACGAGCGACTGAAAATTACCGCGTAAGTGATGAAAATAATTCACCGGGTGTCGACGTAAATATTCTAAAAATAATTGTTACTTGAAAAGTTTTTGGTATTTTTAGCCAATAAAAAGCATCAAGATGAATTCCGTGTCGTTTAGATGGTCATCAAAATCACATTTCTTCTACAAATTATGTGTGTGTGTGTGTGTTCGAAATGTTTCCTTCCGACGCTAATAACGTTACTTGTGAGTATATTTTTTACAGTGTATTCAATTATCTTACATTAATTAAATGGAATTTACCGTGAAATAACCTCAGATTTCGATCATTTATAGTAACATGTGATTAGTTCTGTTTCTTCTTTCCAGTCGAACAAATTCTTACATCTTAAGATGAGTGTAACTGATTTGTAGAAGAAATGTTAAAATGTGGCCATTGTCATTAATACCCTGTATGCATATATCTAGTTGTTTTGTATTCTAAACCTGTTTTTAGTTAAATCCCTGATGCGGAATTATATTGTACATATTGTCTACTACCATGTCCTGATTACCTTGTATTCTAAAACTGTATTTGGTTGAATCCCGAACGCATTGTTATAGTGTATTTATTCGTCATTGTTATTCCACCAGTATATTAACTTCTTATGTATGACTTGTGAGGTTTCTAATTCCTTTTTGTTTGTCTTTATGAATTTATCAGACTAATTCAAAGTATGTATTAGATTTAAATATATAGTTAATTTCTTTACGTTTATGTACATAAATGTATGAGGCGTGGACCTCCCTCTGCCTCCATGGTATAGCTTTGAATTTTTTTAACGAGTTAGCTGGTTGGAATCAAAGCCATTCCACGAACTTTAAGCTGTGAATGTGTTATACGAGTAACAATCAGTTACATTGCACAGATAGTACTAATTTGCGAACTATTGTTAAATAAATAACAACGTCTTGATCTATTATTGCTAGGCTTGTAATTGATGTAAGTATAATGTCTACCCTAGAGTACTGATACGAAGATAACTTAGTAGTTGGAACATTTTCATAACATTGTTCGTCAGTGACCTGAATCAGCCGGAGCTCGTTACATTAGATTATATAATAATTACTTCTTTACTTTGGGTGTTCAAAAATAAACTGATAATGTAAGTGGCCTCTAGACAATGTTTTATAGTCTTGGATCCAATGCCACATATATATATCTTCAAATAAGTCAAAGCAAAGGTTTCTTTCTGATTACTAGCATATTTTTAAAATAAATATTATGTTTTCGAAGCATGTGTTTGGTTTGTTTTGAATTTCGCGCAAAGCTACACAAGGGCTATCTGCGCTAGCCGTCTTTAATTTAGCAGTGTGAGACTAGAGTGAAGGCAACTAGTCATCACCACCCATCGCCAACTCTTACGTTGCTCTCTTACCAACGAACAGTGGGATTGACCGTCACATTATAACGCCCCGATGGCTGAAAGGGCGAGCATGTTTGGTTCGACGGCGATTCGAACCCACCCCCATCAGATTACGAGTCGAACACCTTAACCCACCTGGCCAAAGCATGTGTATGTGTGTGAATTAATTGTACTTTTATAAATAATTCCTTGCGTTCTAATGAGTAACTGTTTCATTTTAATCCATTATGTTGAATATAAATTAGGATTAATCGTATGAAATGTTTCATGTCTGTGAAATGTTTGTTACACGTTAAGAATAGTTGTTTTCATAAGATTCATTGTGTCTTGGATAGACTTTAACAGTAACGATTACGTAGGGAATGAAACATAGAGGAGGGTTTTATTAACTAAAGGGAAGGTTTGAGAGAAATTATTTGTGTATTTTCTTTATAATGAGGCAAGGTACGATATCCCAGCAGTTATTGTCAATTAAGACCTGTATTGAACTCTGAAATATAGTCTCTAGCGATATTCATTAAAAATGTTTCTTTATTACCCATAGTAATGTTTTGTTGAGAACTACACTCCACATAATACGTGTCTACAATAACTAAATAATGAAAATGTTTGGATAAACTACCTCAGACTAGAACTATTGAAAGACACTATTGGTTAATAATTAGATAACAGTAGAACCATTAAAAACATTATTTATAATAAATATGTCAGAACTGTTTAATCACTTTAATGGTTTGTTTGGAATTAAACACAACGCTACACCAGGGGGCTCTGCTCACCACGAGTATCGAAACTCGGTTTCTAGCGGTGTGAGTCTGCAAACATATCGCTGTGCGACAAGGGAGCAATTTTAATGGATACAACCATCACAAATCATTACT
Source organism: Tachypleus tridentatus (assembly GCF_004210375.1). Classification (NCBI taxonomy): domain Eukaryota; kingdom Metazoa; phylum Arthropoda; class Merostomata; order Xiphosura; family Limulidae; genus Tachypleus; species Tachypleus tridentatus. The sequence goes on along the minus strand of NC_134825.1, from coordinate 6,507,285 downwards.
GTTCAGTAATTAGATTAAATTAGTATAATTAAAAGAAAGTTTTATTTATCTTGTTGTAATGTAACGTATCAGTAGCAACCAATCAATATACATCCTTTGCCACCACAAGGCGTTATTAACATAATTATTGTTAAATAATTAAATAAGATTAGAACCGTTAATAATGCTATTGTATATGAAATAATGCAACCATTAAAATTATTATTGTCTGATAATTACATGAAATAAGAAATATTAAAAAAGTTATTGTTTAATAATTAGGTAAGAGTAGAAACAAATAAAAAACATTATTGCTTAATAATTAAATGAGTAGAACTATTAAAACATTAGTGATTATTAAATAGACAAGATTAAAATCATTAAATTTTTCACTTTTAAAGTTATTATTTAATGTTTAGGATAGAACCATTTAAATCGTCATTATTTAACATTTAGGATAGAACCATTTAAATCGTCATTATTTAACATTTAGGATAGAACCATTTAAATTGTCATTATTTAACATTTAGATAACATTAGAACTAATTATAAAATAACTGTTAAATAACTATAAAATAATAGGATAATTTCACATACATTATTTATCCATAAAAAGTCAAGAACAAAGCCATAAAGATACCCCCAGTGGGAGAGTCACACCACTAGAAACCAGGTTTCAACACTCTGTGAAGAACACACATAGCTCATTTAGTAGGTTTGTGCTTCATTCCAAACAAACAATAGAATCATAGAAAACGTCATTGTTTACAATTAAGTAAAAGTAGAACTATTAAGAGATGTGATTTATGATACTTAGATATGAATCTTAGATATATATATCAATAGTGTTTTCAAAGAATCAGTAATTATATTAGATATATATATCAATAATGTTCTCAGAGAATCAATATTTATCTGAGGTATATTTAACAATAATGTTCTTGGATAATCAGTATTTTTTAGTATATGTAACAATAGTGTTCTCAGAGAATCAATATTTATCTTTGGTATACATAACAATAGTGCTCTGAGAGAATCAGCATTTATCTTTGGTATATGTAGCAATAGTGTTCTAAGATAATCAATATTTATCTTTTGGTATACGTAACTATAGTGTTCTCATAGAATCACTGTTTACCTTTTGTATATATTTCAATATCGCTCTCAGAGAATCACTATTTATGTTTGCTATATGTAAAAATAGTGTTGTCAGAAAATTAGTATTTATCTGATATTTCAATAGTTTACTCAGACAGTCACTGTTTATCTTAATTATATATTTCAATATTGTTCTCAAACAATCACTGTTTATTTAATTATATATTTCAATATTGTTCTCAGAGAATCACTGTTTATCTTAATTATATATAACAGTAGTGTTGTCAGATAATCACTGTATTTCTTAGGTACAGTACTGTACAAAGTGCCAGGACAAAAAAATATTTTGTCATTCTTTTCACCTTATAGGGCTAATTATTCCATAGCATTACACCTTATAGAACTAATTATTCCATAGCATTACAGTATATAGAACTAATTATTCCATAGCATTACACCTTATAGAACTAATTATTCCATAGCATTACAGTATATAGAACTAATTATTCCATAGCATTACACCTTATAGAACTAATTATTCCATAGCATTACAGTATATAGAACTAATTATTCCATAGCATTACACCTTATAGAACTAATTATTCCATAGCATTACACCTTATAGAACTAATTATTCCATAGCATTACAATATATAGAGCTAATTATTCCATAGCATTACACCTTATAGAACTAATTATTCCATAGCATTACAATATATAGAGCTAATTATTCCATAGCATTACACCTTATAGAACTAATTATTCCATTGCATTACAATATATAAATGTCAACACTATGGTAATTCTTCACTGATTCTTTTTGAAAACTGAATGAGCCAGTGTGAGAATACTTATCATTCGTTAGAATTCACATATACTTGTATAAAGAGCATGTCATAAGGGTTCTGAACATACTTATCAGATTTAAGGTCTGAAATAATTGTCTTAATACTCTATGCAGTATCTTAACTGTATAGAAGGAAGCTAGCATATGGTACCGGTATGAAATAATTGTCTTAATACTCTATGCAGTATCTTAACTGTATAGAAGGAAGCTAGCATATGGTACCGGTATGAAATAATTGTCTTAATACTCTATACAGTATCTTAACTGTATAGAAGGAAGCTAGCATATGGTACCGGTATATGCTAAAAGAAATCAATTTATTAACACTCCACAAATAAACCTTGGTAAAATCAATGTTTAACACTATGTATTAGTCTCGTTGTCTTGCCATGGCCCAAAAGGCGTGGAAAATTGTCGGCAGAGCAGAAAGTTCTCATAAAAACTTTATACGATGCTAGTTGAACTCTCCAACAAACTGCTACAGATACTGTCAAATACATCCTAGATCATGAGACCAATAAAGATATATTTGAAAATAAGGAGGGAGAGGCAGAAAACCTGAACTAAATGATACTGATGTTAAGTATGCAGCCTATCTTACAGAAGGAAGACTGATACTGATATCAAGTATGGAAACAGTGTCCAGATATACAGTACTAAAAAGTTAAAAATCTTTATTTCGATGTCAGATTGTTGTCCGGAGACTGAGATGTGCTAGAAAGTACAAAAACCGCACTGTTGATGGTTGGAAAAGGTTGTTATGAATGACTCAGTTCAAGTTTTAAAAAAATATTTTATTCAAAGCATAAGTTGTATGTTCAGTGGAAGAAAGGTGAAAGATACCTTAATCTATAGCATCTACCATGAAGCATGGAAGAAGCAGTGAGATGGGTTGGTAGTGTTTTACTGCTATGGTGACAGCAGATACTTTTAAAATAGGTGGAATAATGAACCAGCACAACTACCATCAGATACTGATCCATCATGGTATAACCCAATGATTTGTGTATTATTAGTAAAAGATTATACTACCAAAAAGGTAATGACCCCAAACACTCAACTGACCCATGTATAATTTGCTTGGCTACGAAAGACGTTGTTGGAATTATTCAAATGATACAGTGACCTAAACAGAGTTCTGATCTCTATCAGTGACCTAAACAGAGTTCTGATATATATCAGTGACCTAACAGAGTTCTGATCTATATCAGTGACCTAAACAGAGTTCTGATCTCTGTCAGTGACCTAAATAGAGTTCTGATCTATATCAGTGACCTAACAGAGTTCTGATCTATATCAGTGACCTAAACAGAGTTCTGATCTCTATCAGTGACCTAAACAGAGTTCTGATCTCTATAAAGTTGAACACATCTGAAATTTGATAGATCAAAAACCAAAAGTTACTTCCAAAGACACTTCAATGAAATGTATTAGAGGTATTTGGAATAGTAAAGTCCCAAAGAATATTTTGATAAAATATGTAGCAACCATACCTGAAAGACTGTCTGCAGTTATTAAAGTAAAGAGAGGACACACAATATATTAATTATTTGGTGAACTTAAGCACTTCCAATGAATTGTTGTTGTACTAAATATAATGGGTATTTTCAGATAATTCTTAAGTGTCTTACGTATATGTAAAAAGTGCTCTCGGAGAATACCTATGTATCTTAGGAATAAATAATAGTAGTGTTCTCACATAATCCCTATGCATCTTAGGTATATATAATAATAGTGTTCTCAGATAATCCCTAAGTGTCTAAGGTGTATATATATATATATAACAGTAGTGTTTTCAGAGGATCACAATGTATCTTACAGAAATCTAGCTATAGTAACTCAAACATTTATTATGTATCGTAGATATACATATATATATATATACAATATTTTTCTTAGAAACTTGTTATGTATCTTAAGGATATTTTATAATGTTAATTTGTTATTCACCAGATCTCTGTAAGGACGTTTATTGTAAGTATGGTGCTCGCTGTGAGAATGGTCAATGCGTCTGTCCGTCCGAGTGCCCCGATACCTACGAACCTGTCTGTGCCAACGATGGATCCAGCTATGCTAACACCTGCGAAATGCGTCGAGCAGCGTGTCAACAAGCACAAGAACTTAAAGCTCTGTTCTATAGTGAATGTGATGACGTTGGTGGCTCAGGTTTAGGTGAGATGAACCTGTGACACAAACACAAGAGTGCTATAAGTCACGATCATGTGTTTTAATATATATCTAGCATATGATTTTGTACTTGCGACACAATTAGATTATAATGTTGTAAATTATGATTTCTACTTGTGACACAACTAGATTATAATGTTGTAAATTATGATTTCTTCTTGTGACACAACTAGATTATAATGTTGTAAATTATGATTTCTTCTTGTGACACAACTAGATTATAATGTTGTAAATTATGATTTCTTCTTGTGACACAACTAGATTATAATGTTGTAAATTATGATTTCTTCTTGTGACACAACTAGATTATAATGTTGTAAATTATGATTTCTTCTTGTGACACAACTATATTATAATGTTGTAAATTATGATTTCTTCTTGTGACACAACTAGATTATAATGTTGTAAATTATGATTTCTTCTTGTGACACAACTAGATTATAATGTTGTAAATTATGATTTCTACTTGTGACACAACTAGATTATAATGTAAACTTTTGTTTTGTACTTGCGACACAACTAGATTACAATGTTGTAAATTATAATTTTGGACTTGTGACACAACTAGATTACAATGTTGTAAATTATAATTTTGTACTTGTGACACAACTAGATTACAATGTTGTAAATTATGATTTTGTACTTGTGAGACAACTACATTTGAATGTAGTAAGTTATTATGAGAAGGAATTCGGAATTATATGTCGTGAAATTCATAACCCTTAATATTTATCACAAACGTTTTCGATACTAATGAAAAATTATAACCCAAAGAAAACAAAAATCCAGTTTATTTCCAATCTCAATAAGTAAACTTTCATTTTTATGGAGTAGAACTGCATATAATTCCTGGTCAGAGAACATGAAATGACGATTCCAACCGTCAACTGACTTCGTTTATTGAACCTCAGTTTATGGTACTTTTTTGTGTATCAGGAATGAGTGGACAACAACAGTATAAATTGATGTCAAAATAGTGGAAGAAAATGTTATCTATTGTGTTTTGTCTCCTACTGATGTCATCTTAACTGACACTCTGTGCGGATCACATAAATTTATCTTTCGTGCTTCAATTAGATAGATGGAATTTTAACTAAAACTCCATCAAGACCACTATAATGGTTATTGGTCAAGAATGGCCATAAATAACTTACGAATGTACATAGGATTTAAGCTACAAAAGCATTTTATTTTTTCGTCTTCTTGTGGAATCAAACAGAGTGAGTTATTTTCCACTAGTTGTCTGGTTTATTAAGACGTTTATCTCTGTTGCTTTATTATTTTTTTTGGGTGTGGGGGAGAAAATAAATCAGATAAATATTTGATGTATATTTATAAACCTTAGAATACGCGTAATTACGACCCAATTAAACTGAGAAGAGCTTAGTAATGTTTATCATTCAAAAAGATAGCATTTTTTTGGTAAGTTCCAAGAAGACAATGCATCATTTGTTAGAAATGTTGTGTTTTTTTTGTGCACAAAGCAGCAAGAACGTAAAAGTAGTCCCAAATTCAATTACTTTAAAAGGTCCATTGTGTAAAACACGTGACGTCTTTCAGGACATTTAAATTAAAATATTTTCTCACAAGTTTTCATAAGAGACTGTGTAATTTGTAATGACAGATGTGTTATTACAAATAGAATATGCTACGCATAGATCTTTTGCTACACGTCACAAAATAGCAAAATAATTGCACTTTTATTTCTTATCTCATACATTATTTACAAGGTTTCGATTTTGGTTTATTAGGTTTTAATCACGTTGTAAACCTCAAATATCAACAAAAGATGAATAAGTTTAAACTTGGAAATGAGAAGCCCGTCATTTGACTTTGGTCTAAACTTGGTAACTAAAAAGCGAGTTACCTGAAATTAATTTTACTTCGGTAAATAGCCACTACCCTCAGTCTAAACTTGAGAACATTAGAACAACTGTAAGTTTTGAACTCCAGTAAACAGATAGAAAGTCTGTGTATTGTTCCAGATTTTGGTTCCGGATCCTGTGGAGACAAACTATGTCAGTTTGATGGAGTATGCGAGTTCGATTCTCGTGGTTTGCCCCATTGCGTTTGTGACTTTCACTGTTCAACAGATAAAGAACCTGTGTGTGGTTCTGATAGACATTTGTACGATAACGAATGTCTTATGAGAGAAGCTGCTTGTAAAAGTCAGCAGGAAACCACACCTGTATCTAGAGAGTTCTGTGCAGGTGAGTTTTTCACAAGAAATTCGATCCGATTTTGTCAAGATAACGACAAAATTTCCCTGACATAAATATAGTATTTTGGAATATTTCAATGTTTGTTATTTAAAATATTAAACATTATAAAACTTGTTCGTTTGTAACAGTATCTTTTCATATTATATTCAAGGTTTGGTGGCATCAAAGGAGAATCGGTCCCTCATAGCTATTTTATTGCAAAAGCCTTTGTTTTTTTTGTGCGATGAACTTCGTGAATAAAAAAAAACAACGAAAAACCTTTTCGCGAGGTAATTTTTGTTTGTTTGTTTTTTGAATTTCGCACAAAGCTACTCGAGAGCTATCTGTGCTAGCCATCCCTAATTTAGCAGTGTAAGACTAGAAGGAAGGCAGCTAGTCATCACCACCCACCGCCAACTCTTGGGCTACTCTTTGACCAACGAATAGTGGGATTGACCGTAACTTTATAACGCCCCCACGGCTGGGAGGGCGAGCATGTTTGACGCGACGGGGATGCGAACCCGCGACCCTCAGATTAAGAGTCGCTCACCTTAACACGCTTGGCCATGCCAGGCCGCGAGGTAATTAACATGTGTTATTTTCATACATATATGTTTTAATAATAATTACTTGCCCTTATTAACTCCAGGTATAAAAATGCGACCGGCTTTGTGCTCTCAGTACTAACTGTCAAGTCTGTGGTGTTTGACAGGTCATAAACTTCTGTGTTTCAAAACCTCATGGGTTTTCTTACTCAGACTTTGTGTTTGACAATTCACTAGTCACTACCCGATACCGAGAAAAGCACCCGCAGATTGAGTAGTAAGGTATTTATAATTAACAAAATCTGGGTATTGGTGTAGTGTGTGCTGTATACGTTAAGTAAAAAACAAAGTATTGGCATTCTTTTATTACCTAACATGATCTGTGGGGAGCATGTTTTTGTTTCCCAGTTACATGTGTTGTTTATTCTAAACTCCAATACAGTCTTGTAATACAGTAAAGTCTCGAAGTTCTAACAAAATTATAAACAACAAGTTCTTTAATAGGTTCTCCTCCAGTTAATAAATTTTCCTTCGTTCATTAAAGCACTCAGTTGACCACAACTTTGAAAGTTGGGTTTGATATTTTACAAGTTTATTTATTTTATTTTTAGCGCAAAGCTACACATCAGGTTATCTGTTTACCGTGTCTATGTCATTTGTTATTTGTTAACCATAAATCTATACAATGGTATATACCTACTACGGGTATCGAAAACGGCTTTTTAACGTTATAAGCTTTCAAACTTCCCGCTGCACCTTTGAGAGGCATAATGGGCTTTGTTTGTTATTGTTTGGGGGAATTCTGCCCAAAGCTACTCAAGGAATATTTACGCTAGCCGTCCTTAATTTAAATGTGACAGACTAAAGGGAAGTCAATACCAAGCATTGTCAGTACTATTAAGATCTTTTTGCCAATGAAAAGTGAGATTGCCTGGCACGTTATAATGCGTCCATGGCTGAAAGAGTGAATATGTTCGATAACAGTATTCGAACTCTCGATCCACCCATGCCTCCACCGTTGGACATGTTACAAAAAATAATACAAGAAAAATTATCTTAGTATGTCTATCCTGTTATAATAATATATACTGTTTTCATTTTCCAATTTCTCGTGAATTTTTCAAATTAACAGAATATGTATATTTCCACTATATAACATGTCCAGGTGGTTAAGGCACTCGACCCGTAATCTAAGAGTCAATCCCACTATTCGTTGGTAAAAGAGTAGCCCTAGAGTTGGCGGTGAATGGTGATGACTAGCTGCCTTCCCTTTAGTCTTACACTGCTAAATTAAGGACGGCTAGCACAGATAGCCCTCGTATGGCTTTGCGCGAAATTAAAAAACGAACAAACAATCCACCATCTAAACAAATACTTGTTTTCATGAAACATTGTATTGTTTTGTAACATAAGAAGTTTTCATTGTTTGAAATCGTTAAAATGTATAGATCAGCATGTTACAGAAACTTGTGATATTGTATGATGTTAACATCTGATGGATATATTGTAAATAAGTTATGATATTATTTCTATATCATGGTAGTACTTTATCAACATGTTACATAAAACTATAACATTATTTTTATATGTCGGTCACATATGATCGACATGGTGCGCAGAAACTCTAACACTATTTTTATATATTGGTAACATCTTATCGACATGGTACAGAAACTCTAACACTATTTTTATATATTGGTAACATCTTATCGACATGGTACAGAAACTCTAACACTATTTTTATATGTTGGTAATATTTTAGAACCTTTGGAGCTACCCTGTGATGGAGAGGATCCGTTAGTGGATCCCTTCCTTAAGATGGAGTACATCTGTGGTGGGGACTCTAAAGATAAACGTTGTCCCCCTAACAGCTATTGCCACGAAACTCCAAGTTTTGCCAAATGTTGTAGAAAGGGTAAGATTTACTAACAACGCCATTATTGTAATTTAATCTGTTCTAAGATGAGGAGATGTTTTTATCTTCTTATTACGTCATCTTCTCTCAGAATTACGTTATTTAAAACACAATAACAAAGTTTTGATAGCATTCAACTGTGTGTATAAATATGTGTTTTATGTTATACTTCTAATTTGGACGAAAGCTAATAAAACAAAATTAAAGTGGGACAATAATCAAGCTCTTTCCATTTTACGTCTTCTGGACACACTTTCTAAAAAAACTCAACTTCATTACGGATCTGTTCTTTTGTTTAACTTTCTCCTCACGTTCAAGAGTGATTGTAATTCAGAATATTTTAGTTTTGAGCTTTCTAAGCACTCTTCGAAATAATGTTCATCCTAATTGTGTTTTCCACCTTAATTTTCCGTTCCTTAAGTTATCTCTTTTAATGTATAGAAATTTGTAATACGTTTTATCTCATTATGCTTAATAGTTGGGTCACGCAGTATTCCATTCTGCTACTTAATTTGGAAGAAATAAGCTTTTTAAACTTACAAAACATGCAGTAAACTCACAAGTCTTTCAATCAACGCTGATTATTGTCATATGAGAGTTTCAAGTGTAGATGAGGTAAAAAACACATTTCGTGTTTATACAGCAAGTTTGGATGAAAATATTTTTGTATTTAAATAGTATTTTTATGCGAAAGGGACTTTTACATTTATACATCATTTATAGAGGTAAAATGTTTGTGTTTATACAACAATTTTAGAGTGAAAATATTTTTGTATTTATACAGTATTTGTTAGAGTTAAAGCTTTATTGTGAATTTATCATGATTATTTATTCTTTTAATTTACCTTTATAGTCCAGCTGTTTGAATTAAATCCTTTACGTCAAGTTTGTAGTCCAGCTGTTTGAATTAAATCCTTTACGTCAAGTTTGTAGTCCAGCTGTTTGAATTAAATCTTTTACATCAAGTTTGTAATCCAACTGTTTGAATTAAATCTTTTACGTCAAGTTTGTAGTCCAGCTGTTTGAATTAAATCCTTTACGTCAAGTTTGTAGTCCAGCTGTTTGAATTAAATCCTTTACGTCAAGTTTGCCGTCCAGCTGTTTGAATTAAATCCTTTACGTCAAGTTTATAGTCCAACTGTTTGAATTAACTCCTTTACGTCAGGATTATAGTTTAACTGTTTAAATTAAATCCCTTACGTTAAATTATAGTCCAGCTGTTTAAATCTTATACTACAGGTGAAAAAAAAAAACATTTTTTTCAGTGGCTTTGATAAAGACGTGTGCTGAATCCCCATACGGCTGTTGCCACGACGGAAAAACTCAAGCACAGGGGCTCAACAAGGCTGGCTGTCCCAGTTCGTATCTGTAATTTTTATTCAACTGTAATCAGGTCTAGTTAATCACTAAAGTAAATTAAGCCCTTGTTTAATACTGGAATTAAAGTAAGAAAATATTATTTCGACGTTTCACCTCTTTGAAGTAATCGATCATGTCCATTCATAACAACAAAGACAGCTAATAACTGTGTCTAAGTATTTAATATCAGCAGATTATTTAAAAATGGATAACCAAGTAGAATCTTTAAGCCAAAGTGTCTTGTCACAAGAAAGAATACACGATAATTTGAGAAGATAATTATGTGGAACACTTACTTCTCCGTGGTGTGTCACTACATAAGAACACTTTATTAAGTCCACTTTTAGTTTCATATTTAAATGTGAGATGAAAAAAAAATCATAGTGTCTTAAATATTTGCTTGTGTCATATTATAAAGTTAATTAACTGTAAAGAACAATGTTACTAGTTGAAAATAGAGACGTTTGCGGAACTCATATAATAAGAGCCTTGTTTCACCATCTGTCACAGGTGTATGTAGCTGTAATCGACTCGGTTCGTACAGCCAGACTTGTGACCCTATAACCAAACAGTGTTCGTGCAAGCCAGGAGTTGGGGGTCTCCGATGTGACCGGTGTGATCCTGGGTTCTGGGGCATTCACAAAATTGCTGAAGGAAACAGTGGATGTATACGTAAGTAATTATAATGTTAGTGAAAGAAATTTCTAATTTCGTTTTTGTTTTCGGAGCTACATCCACGTTTTCAGCTATTTATTATTGAAATCATTACGTGTTCTCAATTCTCAGTCTTCGTTTGAACTAAAATATCCTTTTGTGTTTAAGCTACATTTAGTGAAACCTGCTTCTACCTCAGTTTTCTCCTTTCTCTGAAAACTCAAATTTTCCCTTTGAAATAGCAGCTTCAAGTTTTACATCCACGTTTCCTTTCAGAATAACAGATCCAATGTTTACATCAATATAACAGTTTCAGGATTTATTTCAGATAACACATCCAGGTTTTATATCAGATGAAACTTTCAGGTTTTTTACAAGATAAAATATCCAAGGTTTACTACAGTACAACAGATGCGAGATTTATTATGGGATAACTGCTTCAGGTTTTACTACAAGCTAATAGTTCTAGGGTTTACTTCGATATAAAAAACCCAAGATTTATTACGGGATAACAGAACTATGATTTGTTACAGGATAGTAGATCATGATTTAACTTAGGGATAACAGATTCAAGTTTTCCTGCAGAATAACATCTCCAGTTTTCCTACAGAATAACATCTCCAGTTTTCCTACAGAATAGCATCTCCAGTTGTTCTACAGGATAACAGATTCAAGGTTTTACTTCAGGATTACGGCTTTAAAGTTTACTATAGAATAACAGCTCCAAATATTACATTAGGTTATCAGATCGAGGATTTACTCCAGAATAATAGTTTCAGGTTTTACTACAAGATAACGATCCAATGTTTAATACAGGGTAGCTGATTCAGGTTTTACTACAAGATAACAATCCAATGTGTAATACAGGGTAGCTGATTCAGGTTTTACTACAAGATAACAATCCAATGTGTAATACAGGGTAGCTGATTCAGGTTTTACTACAAGATAACAATCCAATGTTTAATACAGGGTAGCTGATTCAGGTTTTACTACAAGATAACAATCCAATGTTTAATACAGGGTAGCTGATTCAGGTTTTACTACAAGATAACAATCCAATGTGTAATACAGGGTAGCTGATTCAGGTTTTACTACAAGATAACAATCCAATGTGTAATACAGGGTAGCTGATTCAGGTTTTACTACAAGATAACAATCCAATGTTTAATACAGGGTAGCTGATTCAGGTTTTACTACAAGATAACAATCCAATGTTTAATACAGGGTAGCTGATTCAGGTTTTACTACAAGATAACAATCCAATGTTTAATACAGGGTAGCTGATTCATGTTTTACTACAAGATAACAATCCAATGTTTAATACAGGGTAGCTGATTCAGGTTTTACTACAAGATAACAATCCAATGTTTAATACAGGGTAGCTGATTCAGGTTTTACTACAAGATAACAATCCAATGTTTAATACAGGGTAGCTGATTCAGGTTTTACTACAAGATAACAGCTCCAACATTTACCTCAGGCTGACAGTTGAAATAAAAATCTTGATGCTGCCATGAAAACAAAAACAATTACACTAAGAACATCTTCAAGTTAAAGGATAAAGAAAAGTTTAAAATAAACCAGTTTGTTATGAAGCACCTCTTCGTATGGACTTGGTGTTACAGCCAGTTTGTCATGAAAGCACCTCTTCGTATGGACTTGGTGTTACAATAAACCAGTTTGTTATGAAAGCACCTCTTCGTATGGACTTGGTGTTACAATAAACCAGTTTGTTATGAAAGCACCTCTTCGTATGGTCTTGGTGTTACAATAAACCAGTTTGTTATGAAGCACCTCTTCGTATGGTCTTGGTGTTACAATAAAACAGTTTGTTATGAAAGCACCTCTTCGTATGGACTTCGTGTTACAATAAACCAGATTGTTATGAAAGTACCTCTTCGTATGGACTTGGTGTTACAATAAACCAGTTTGTTATGAAAGCACCTCTTCGTATGGACTTCGTGTTACAATAAACCAGATTGTTATGAAAGTACCTCTTTGTATGGACTTGGTGTTACAATAAACCAGTTTGTTATGAAAGCACCTTTTCATACGGACTTGGTGTATAAAACACAACTAATTGTTAGACATTAATTGTAAAATACTGCAAAAATCATCAGGACAATATTTATGATTTTCAATTTACGTTTTGGTAAGCAAAATTTTATAGACAATCAGTGCTTTGAAACATTGTTTCCTTAAGTGTGAGTTCTTTCTCAGATGACTGATCTACCTGTACATGGTTCTGTACCTTCTAGCTTGTCGTTGTGACGAGTACGGATCAGTTCGAGACGACTGTGAACAAACAACAGGTAGATGTGTGTGTAAACCTAAAGTTAAAGGAATGAAGTGTGATGTGTGCCCTTCCGGTAAAGTTTTAGAGCACCAAGGATGTGTCAATGGTAGGTATGCTGAATAAAGTGTTGGTCATTTTTAACAACAGATTGTAGTTCATTAAACAAAGTATAGTTTTGTGACTTAAGGCAATTACCGTGAACGTTAAGGTCAGTTGAAGCATAAGGTTGTCACTATGAACTGTAGGATACAGTAGTCTGTTAGTACAAACTGATGGATACAGTAGGTTGTCAGTATAACTGTAGGACACAGTAGCTTTTCAATATAAACTGCAGGATACAGTAGGTTGTCAGTATAAACTGCAGGATACAGTAGCTTGTCAGTATAACTGCAGGACACAGTAGTTTGTCAATATAAACTGCAGGATACAGTAGCTTGTCAGTATAAACTGCAGGATACAGTAACTTGTCAGTATAAACTGCAGGATACGGTAGGTTGTCAGTATAAACTGCAGGATACGGTAGGTTGTCAGTATAAACTACAGGATACAGTAGCTTGTCAGTATAAACTGCAGGACACAGTAGCTTGTCACTATAACTGCAGGACACAGTAGTTTGTCAATATAAACTGCAGAATACAGTAGCTTGTCAGTATAACTGCAGGACACAGTAGTTTGTCAATATAAACTGCAGGATACAGTAGTTTGTCAGTATAAACTGCAGGATACAGTAGCTTGTCAGTATAAACTGCAGGATACGGTAGGTTGTCAGTATAAACTGAAGGATACGGTAGGTTGTCAGTATAAACTGCAGGATACAGTAGCTTGTCAGTATAAACTGCAGGACACAGTAGCTTGTCAGTATAACTGCAGGACACAGTAGTTTGTCAATATAAACTGCAGGATACAGTAGCTTCTCAGTATAACTGCAGGACACAGTAGTTTGTCAATATAAACTGCAGGATACAGTAGTTTGTTAGTATAAACTGCAGGATACAGTAGGTTGTCAGTATAAACTGCAGGATACAGTAGCTTGTCAGTATAAACTGCAGGACACAGTAGTTTGTCAATATAAACTGCAGGATACAGTAGTTTGTTAGTATAAACTGCAGGATACAGTAGCTTGTCAGTATAAACTGCAGGATACAGTAGCTTGTCAGTATAAACTGCAGGATACAGTAGCTTGTCAGTATAACTTCAGGACACAGTAGTTTGTCAATATAAACTGCAGGATACAGTAGCTTGTCAGTATAAACTGCAGGATACAGTAGGTTGTCAGCATTAACTGTAGGATACAGTAGGTTGTCAGCATTAACTGCAAGATACAGTATGTGATAGTAGGTTGTCAATATAAACTGCAGGATACAGTATGTGACAGTAAGTTGTCTGTATTAACTACAGATACCGTATGTGATAGTAGGTTGTCAATATAAACTGCAGGATACAGTAGGTTGTCAGCATTAACTGTAGGATACAGTAGGTTGTCAGCATTAACTGTAGGATACAGTAGGTTGTCAGCATTAACTGCAAGATACAGTATGTGATAGTAGGTTGTCAATATAAACTGCAGGATACAGTATGTGACAGTAAGTTGTCTGTATTAACTACAGATACCGTATGTGACAGTGGGTTGTCAATGTAAACTGCAGGATATAGTATGTGACAGTAGGTTGTCAGCATTAACTGCAAGATACAGTATGTGATAGTATCTTGTCAATATAAACTGCAGGATACAGTAGGTTGTCAGTATAAATTGCAGGATACAGTAGCTTGTCAGTATAACTGCAGGATACAGTAGGTTGTCAATATGAACTAAAGAATACAGTGGGTTGTCAATATGAACTGCAGGATACAGTATGTGACAGTAAGTTGTCTGTATTAACTACAGAATACCGTATGTGACAGTGGTTGTCAGTATGAATTGCAGGATACAATATGTGACAGTAAGTTGTCTGCATTAACTACAGGATACCGTATGTGACAGTGGGTTGTCAATATGAACTGCAGGATACAGTATGTGACAGTAAGTTGTCTGTATTAACTACCGTATGTGACAGTGGGTTGTCAATATTAACTGCAAGATACAGTATGTTACAGTACGTTATCATTTAAAGCTCACAGAATCGTAACACTTGGAGTTATTTTCTCTTGTTTGCTAGAGTCTTTATCCAGGACATCTGATGGGTCGTGCGACAGCCGAACTTGTCAATTTGGGGCTACTTGTCGGGAGGAACATGGTCAAAAGCAATGCGTTTGTGACCTTAAATGTCCCTCGTCCGAATCTAAGCCTCCTGTCTGTGGAAGTGATGGTAATACATACGCCTCTGATTGTCAGATGCGACTTTTCAGCTGTCGGTATCAGAAGTTATTGACTGTAACCAGCACAGGTCCTTGTAAACACGGTAATACCATTTCAAGATTTCTCATGTTTTCTGATAGCAAGGCTGTTTTAGTTTACATACCTTTTACATAACAAAGAATGTGAAATTAAGTTGTAATTATAAGATGCCATAACATTCCTTTTAGGTCGAATTTCAATCCAACATTTCTTTTTTTTATACATTTTTATGAAAGTTAACTTAGTAGAACTAAGAAACATCTTTCACATTATATAGTCTTTGATAAAACTTTCAGAAAGGCTTACATGAAATATATGTGGACACAGTTACAAACACGAGTCTTTATTTTTGCCAAACTGCTGATTAACCTGAACCATAAATATTTGAATTTGAATTTATTTAAAACATTTTAAATATAACCAGATGGCGGTATAATGCCAACTGGGATTCCAGTTCGACGATCCACTATACAGAAGTCGACAGGTGATCGCTTTGAGTCAAAATCAACACGTGACATCACCCTAACCTTGTCAAAAAATGTCTTCCGTAGCACCAGACCTACCGTAGCAGTGCCAGTTGACATGGGTGAGTAAAACAATGAAGTACCAGACCTACCGTAGCAGTGCCAGTTGGCATGGGTGAGTAAAACAATGAATGTTGTACTCTAATAACTTAACCAGTCACAGTATCACCAATTGACACGAATACGTAAAGCAGCGAATATTGTACAGAAATAACTGGATCACCCATCTTATCGCCAGATTGCATGGGTAAGTAAAGCATTGAATGTCCTGATAACCTGATCAGCCATAGCATCATCATATGAGCAGTGGGCCATTATATACACGTATGCCATGTAAATAAAGTCAACTGGACCAGTATACCCACATATACCACATAAATAGAATCAACTAGACCAGTATATCCACGTACACTATATAGATAAAGTGAACTGTGCTAGTATATCCGTCTATACCATATAAATAAAGTCACTGGACCAGTATATTCGCGTGCACCGTACAAATAAAGTCACTGGACCAGTATACCCACATATACCACATAAATAGAATCAACTAGACCAGTATATCCACGTACACTATATAGATAAAGTGAACTGTGCTAGTATATCCGTCTATACCATATAAATAAAGTCACTGGACCAGTATACCCACATATACCACATAAATAGAATCAACTAGACCAGTATGTCCACGTACACTATATAGATAAAGTGAACTGCGCTAGTATATCCATGTATACCATATAAATAAAGTCACTGGACCAGTATATTCGCGTGCACCGTACAAATATAAAGTCACTGGACCTGTATACCCGCGCAGACAATGTAAATAAAGTCAACTGGACCAGTATATCCATGTATACCATATAAATAAAGTCAACTGGACCAGTATATACACGTATACCATATAAAAAATCAACTGGACCAGTATGTCCATGTATACCATATAAAGTCAACTTGGCCAGTGTATCCATGCTTGATTAAGTGAGGCAAATAAACCAGTATTCTGTTGAGATCAACCGTGACTCCACAGACTAGTGATATCAGTTTAAAGTTGCATTTTCCCATAGTGATTTTAGTTTTTAACTTGTAGCTGAAATGTAGTAAAAATTCCATATGCATAGTTTTGCTTGTTTTGCTTCTTTAAGAAATTCCACTGTATTCACCAAATTAGAGTATATAAATGAACAGTAGTTTTTTTCTTACATTCCACTCACGTTAGAAAGAAGACTATTTATAGAAACGTTAAATCAAATTTTCAAAATAGTTTATTAACTTTATCATTGAAAATAATTCATATTTCACAATAGGTAAACCAGTAGAGGTTCCAGCGTTTTCTGGGCGTTCCTGGATGGAGCTGCAGAAACTTGAGGCCTACGTGAGGATGAACGTGGTTCTAGAATTTCTGACTCTTACCAATGATGGTATATTGCTTTACAATGGACAGAGTAAAGTTGAAACACGTGGAGACTTCGTGTCTATAGCTCTGAAGGATGGTTATGTGGAATTTAGGTAAAAAAAAATCTCTTGAATGGCATATATGTCATTGAAAATCTATATTATGAGAAATTTGGTAACCACAATTCTGTCTGATAGCACTCAGCGTGGTTAATACTGTTAAAACAATTGTTTGCATTGAAGTGAAATTTGCAGCAAGGTCTTCAAGCTCATGCCTGTTTTTATTCGTTAAAATAACCTATGGTCACTTGCTTTTAAAATCTCGCGTGCATTCTCCATAGTCCTTATAATTTGAACTTTTAGGATTCAAGATTAAAGGCGTCTAAACATATGATTCCAGATCTATCTTTTGTCACCCCCCAAGTCATTACCCAAGAAACCTTTTATTAATACCAATACAAAACAGTGACATAGAAATAAAATGCTATTTTTATGTGCCTTTCATTTTGAATAAAAAATGAACAAGTTAAGAGAAATGTAGAAAAACTATCTGCAGTCTCTGTTTTCAAAACTTCCCCAGTTTTCAGAGTTTCGACCCTAAAATGTCCAAAAACATGTCTTTAATTTCTCGTGAACCATTTTTAATCATTGTTCCTTTTTGATAAAATCTTTTAACTTAAGTAAAAAAATGGAAACAAAATACCCTTTGAAACCTGTGATATTTTCCATGTAACGCCTTCATTGTGAAGTAATACAGTAAAAAATGACAGGATTTTTGTTGCATTTGTTGAATATTCTGTTCATTTCAGTGGACAAAATATGTAACTGAATAAAAGAAATCGATGGGTAAGGAAAGTGTGTTGAATGGGGAGTCTTGTCGAAACAACTCCTACTTAAATTAGATGGCCAGACGATGACAAAGTCCTTTTAGGATGAAAAGTGTGATGTCCACACAAAGAACAGATATATGAACAGAACAGACTAATTTGGCTTACTTCCACGAATACCAACATGGCCAGCAATATCAAAACTGGACATCGAAATTGACCAGTAGTTTCTCAATGTCCAAGAGAACTGGGTGAGAGTTGTTGACATTAAGTAGTTCTAGGGCCTTCGAAAGCTACGCGAGTTACTACTTATTGGAAAATCAGTCTACTGTTTAGTTTCAACATGATCCAAATCAACCAAATTACCTGTAACTCAGCAATGATCGAAGAATCTTTTGATAAGGCTATGTAACAGCCCTTTTCCTACGTAAAATATTCAAACAATCAGCCCATAATTATTTAAGATCAGGGATTTAGAATTTTTAATATGGAAATATCTCTTGTACTTAACGAAATTGTAAAACAGAATAATGTACTTAATTTGGAACACCAAGACCATCAAAACAGAGACGTGCAACAAATCGTACCCCAGTTATGGCAGACAAAATGCAGCGTCTTGTGATAGGTGAAAATTCATGAACACAGAGATATACTAACTTTCCACGTGTTCCAGGTGAACACAGAGATATACTAACCTTCTACGTGTTCCAGGTGAACACAGAGATATACTAACCTTCCACGTGTTCCAGGTGAACACAGAGATATACTAACCTTCCACGTATTCCAGGTGAGCACAAAGATATACTAACCTTCCACGTATTCCAGGTAAAAGTATGCAACAAAATCAAGTAATATCTCCGTCTGGGAACGAGGCTAACAGGATATTAACTCACCAAGCTATAGTTACACCTTCCATTCAGTCTTCCTACACCTCATGCAGATGAAGGATAAAACAAGTATTCATGCTATTCCATGGAAGTTATATTGCCGAAGACAGCGCTAGGAAGCTGTTGTCTTTACGCTAGATGGATTATGGAAAGCAAGTAAGAAGGAAAGGGGTATTTTGGACTTAACAGCCGTGCGACAGAACCATTTGAAATGTTTTTTTTTTTTGTTATCATGCATAAAGCTACACAAAGGGCCTTCTTTTTTCTGTCCATCACGGGTATCGATACCCGGTTTTTAGCAGTATAAGTCTGCAGACATAGCACTGTGCCACTGGAGGATTTTTGAAATGGTAACTACACTATAGAACTATTGTCCAGATGCACGATCGTCAAGTAAAACATGACCAGATATGGTGACATGGATATTAACAACTTGGTTAGGCTTCCAACTATCTTTAACATAACAAACTCGATTCTCTGTAATATAATAATTATTACTTATTCGGATATACGTAATTTTTAATAACATGTCATCATTTAGGCAAACAACAGTTCACTCTCAGGATCCTCTGTTAATTATTAAGTGTATTAAATTTAATTGTTATATCAAATTAAAACTGTTTAAGCCTAGAAGTCCTTCTTGGTATCAAGTGTATGCATTGTTGTTATCAACTTCTGGTTAATCCGATGAATATTGTTGTAGTCATAGAGTGACCAGATGTCCTGGTTTTGCCGGAAGAGTCCCTTGTTGTTTTTGTTAATTCGTCCCAGTGTCCGTGACCTTTTCTCTGGACACACGAAATATCCCTGTTTTATGAACAAGACATCAAACTGTCAGTCACATCGAATTACAAATTGACGTTATAAGCCGACTTCGTTTGCTCATTGTTGTATAACGTACTCTCTCCAAACTGTAACGAACATTATTTCTCAGTGTAGTGAGGAGCTGTACAGGTTTAGTTTCCAATACTGTAGCATACCTATACCAGCTGTTTAACGTGTGACTATTACCAAAAATAAAAATGATGATGAAATTGTTTCCAAATCAACATCAATGTTAATGTATTTCGAAATAGTGTGGAACAGTTGAATAAGTTTAACGTAAATTGAATAAAAGCTATTTTATTTTCAAATTTGTAATAAACCGTTTTGAAGTTAGGGACAACTGGGATATTTCTATTTGTGGATCTCATCACCATATCTAAAAGATACCTTATCTGACATATCTAGATACGACTTAGGAAGTGGACCGGTTGCGTTACGCTCCGCTCAACGCTTACAGCCTGGCAAGTTTCACCGCGTGGTGGCGAAGCGCTACCTTCAGGAAGGAATTTTAACTGTCGAAGGGCAGGAAGCTGTCACTGGTAGGAGTGAAGGCACGCTAAAGTCTTTAGATCTGGATGAAAACTTGTACATAGGATACATTCCCACCAGTAGTAAAGTGTAAGGATTTCATATGTTGTCTTGAATTTTCACTGTCATAAACCCTGACATAAAAATGGAAGACTGTCAGCCGGTAGTAATTAATTAATTAATTAAGAATAAACGAAGAACTATTATAATATTTATAAAGTTCTTCAAAGGTTTAAAAATCAATCTACTTCACTAACTATTTTCCTTTTACATTTGAGTTTTGGTCTCCTAGATGTGACCTTCATTGTTCTTGTCAATAAAAGTTTAAAACTCAGTCATTATCCTGTTTTGATTTCCTAGGTGTGACCTTCATTGTTATTTTCAGTAATAGTTTGAACCCCAGCTATGTTAATGATCATGTTTTGTTGTCCCAGACGTGATATTCATTGTTATTGTCAGTAAGTTGGTAGATTTTCTTTACAGGATATATAGAAATGTAGGTGTCAGTATGGGTCTTGTGGGCTGTATCCGTCGGCTGCACATCGGGAGAAGAAATATTGATCTTCATTACCCTGGATCCAGAGACATTTTAATTGCTGCTCAAATTCGTGAGTAGAGACTAAAAAACGTGACGTTATTGCTGTGCATGTGTTAGTTTGTTCAGGTAGTGTAAAAAATGTTTACACAACGTTAAAAAAATTTCAACGTACAAACCACATCTGCGAAAGTTTACTGAGAACTTTCTCTTTTTTTTATTTAAAACTTGTTAATTGTCTGGATAAAATAGTGCAAAATGTCATAATATGTAGACAATAATGATGTATAAGCATTGGAAAGAGTTTTATTGGTGTTGGAACATACTATGTGTTTCAACAGAACATTGGTCTTGTGATGACGAGAAACCCGCTTGAAGTAAAAATGTATTCTCAAGACGGCTGGTATGGGTATTAACACTTTAATTAAAATAAAGTACAGAACAACGTTTTGACCTTCTTAGGTCATCTTCAGGTTAACAAAGAGCGTTAATACCCATACCAGCTGTGTTGAGAATACATTATAACATTGGTTTGTCTTTTCAAGGTAAAATCAATAGTGAGACGAGACAAAGCTTATATGTCGTTACAAAAGACATAGAGACTAAATGAGAAAGATCTTCGTGTTACAGATTTTGTAACGATATATAAACTGTGTATAACATACTGAAGAAGATAGACCAATGTTCCGTTGAAACGTGTACTATATTCTATCGTCAATAAAACTCTTTATTATGTTTATAAATCGTTGTGTGCCAACCTAGTATTATACTAAACAAACTTATTATTCAATAAAACTCTTTATTATGTTTATAAATCGTTGTGTGCCAACCTAGTATTATACTAAACAAACTTATTATTCAATAAAACTCTTTATTATGTTTATAAATCGTTGTGTGCCAACCTAGTATTATACTAAACAAACTTATTATTCAATAAAACTCTTTATTATGTTTATAAATCGTTGTGTGCCAACCTAGTATTATACTAAACAAACTTATTATTCAATAAAACTCTTTATTATGTTTATAAATCGTTGTGTGCCAACCTAGTATTATACTAAACAAACTTATTATTCAATAAAACTCTTTATTATGTTTATAAATCGTTGTGTGCCAACCTAGTATTATACTAAACAAACTTATTATTCAATAAAACTCTTTATTATGTTTATAAATCGTTGTGTGCCAACCTAGTATTATACTAAACAAACTTATTATTCAATAAAACTCTTTATTATGTTTATAAATCGTTGTGTGCCAACCTAGTATTATACTAAACAAACTTATTATTCCGAAAATTATTTAATTTTGAAGTCCAACTTGAGAGGAGGTCCATTTCAATATACCCTGTGATCGACATGTGTTATTGGGTTATAACAGTTTCTGAGAATGTCACTCCTCATCAGTAACCCTAAACACAAGTTAACTAGAAAGAGGTTTGATATCTATTATATTAATATGACGTGATTACTTACTCAAATAGCTTTCGTGTAAACTCACTTATACACGTCACAAGGCAGTATTTTCTTCTTATAAGCTTTGACTCATACGCCACGTTTATAATAATGTAATTGACACTTTGTTAATTAATTATACTTTAAGAATTGTCAAAACGTATCTTGATCGTACATACAAAATCTGGTTCGACAGTTCGGCATATTGATTTTAATATTAAGCCAGTAATACTGGGATGTTAGTTGTCATTTAGAATAGTAAGTTACTTCCTCCATATCTGTAGTTAAGTTTATTATCACCGTTTCATAAGCACTAATTAACACGTCTATAACAACATTGTAATTGTTTACTCAGGGCATTCCTGCATAGTTTCAGGTGGACACGAGACACGCTCAGTGCAAGTTCATAAGGAAAGCTTATATTACGCACCTGACGTTTCATAGCTAATATGGCGTCATTTTCAGTGGTAGATATATTCTACATTAATTCATTGTAGTCTGTTGTAAAACTTATCTATTTTACACGTGTCTTCTACACTGATTCACTGTAAACTGTTGTAATATTTTTTGTACACTAATTCGCTGTAAACTCTTGTCAAAATTCATTTCTATGCTGATGCACTGTAAACTGTTGTAAACATTTACTACACTAATTCACTGTAAACTATTGTAAACCCTATCTTTTCTACACGTGTCTTCTACACTGATTCACTATAAACTGTTGTAAAAACTCTTTTCTGCACTGATTTACTGTAAACTGTTGCAAAACCTATCTTTTGTACACATGTCCTGTACACTAATTCACTGTAAACTGCTGTAAAATCTATCTTTTGTACACGTGTCTTGCAAACTGACTCTCTGTAAACTGTTGTGAAATATCTTTTCTACATGTATCTTACAAACTCACTCTCCGTAAACTGTAAGCTGTAAAAGTAGCTTCTGTAGACCCGCTCACATGGATGATATTGTTTACAGAAAACTGTTCTGACAACCACTGTATGAGTATGCCATGTCAACACGGCGGCACCTGTACGGCTGGCAGTAAAGGTTACAAATGCACCTGTCTTCCCGGTTACAACGGTAAGAATAACCTGGCTACTGTCTAAAGTATACAACATCCTCTAAAGTATACAACAGCCTCTAATGTTCCCATCTTCCACCTTAACGTGTTTTCAGTGTTTAAACACATGTGACACATTTCATATATTTGTTGTTACTACTCAGTTAACACAACGAGTTTTATCTGGTTTTTGTTTATTGTGCTAAAAGGCCTAAGATTATCATAAACGCTGGTTAATTTGATGATTTCTGCTTATTTTATTCAAATTGTGATATGATTATTTTCAGTATATTCTGTTATGCCTATTACAACGTATATTGTTTTATTTGTATCTATTATAACTGTTACTCCGTTGGAAATATTCAACTCTGCAAGTATTTTTAAAACAATAAAATAATTAGATCGTAAGTGGTGTAACACATCGTGTACTTCGGTGTTTTACGTATAAAATTTTCTCTTGTGTAATTCGTTGGTTCATCTTCTTTTTTGCTGTGTGTTTTACAAAGTCAAGACTTGTGTTTACTATAAATGTTCACTCGTATAAATAAATAAAAAAATGCTATTTATTCAGCGTTCGCTGTCCAGTTATGTAAAATTCGTTCTTTCTTTTCTGACTTCTAAATTATCTCTTATAAAGTGATGTAGTGTTATTAAAATATTTTACAGGCGACCAATGTGAAGTTTCTCTCAACCCTTGCGCGAGCAACCCTTGTGCAGATGGCGCCACATGTGGTGTTTCACCTGAAGGAAATTATTCTTGTAAATGTCCCATTGGGCGGCGAGGCACACGTTGTGAAGAACGTGAGTACAAACACAACTATAGATATAGTACTGATAAATTATATTGTGAAGGAAAATTATACACTGAAAAATAAATACAAAATTGATTATAGAAAATCATGTCTGAATAATTCATTAGTGATATGAAATAATATTCGTTAATAAATACAATTTAATTGTTCACTACAAAGTCTCATTAAGATATTTATTATCATATTTTATGGTATTATGTTTATACTAGTATAGTTTAAAGACAGTGATATTTTGAGGAAACTACTGTTTATTATTTATCTTCTGGTATTATATCCGTACTAGTATAGTTTAAAGTTGGAGATATTTTGAGGAAACTACTGTTTATTATGTATCTTCTGGTATTATATCCGTACTAGTATAGTTTAAAGTTGGAGATATTTTGAGTAAACTACTGTTTATTATGTATCTTCTGGTATTATATCCGTACTAGTATAGTTTAAAGTTGGAGATATTTTGAGGAAACTACTGTTTATTATGTATCTTCTGGTATTATATCCGTACTAGTATAGTTTAAAGTTGGAGATATTTTGAGGAAACTACTGTTTATTATGTATCTTCTGGTATTATATCCGTACTAGTATAGTTTAAAGTTGGAGATATTTTGAGGAAACTACTGTTTATTATGTATCTTCTGGTATTATATCCATACTAGTATAGTTTAAAGTTGGAGATATTTTGAGTAAACTACTGTTTATTATGTATCTTCTGGTATTATATCCGTACTAGTATAGTTTAAAGTTGGAGATATTTTGAGTAAACTACTGTTTATTATGTATCTTCTGGTATTATATCCATACTAGTATAGTTTAAAGACAGTGATATTTTGAGGAAACTACTGTTTATTATGTATCTTCTGGTATTATATCCGTACTAGTATAGTTTAAAGTTGGAGATATTTTGAGTAAACTACTGTTTATTATGTATCTTCTGATATTATATCCGTACTAGGTATTATATCCGTTTACTAGTATAGTTTAAAGTTGGAGATATTTTGAAAACTACTGTTTATTATGTATCTTCTGGTATTATATCCGTACTACTATAGTAAGGATACTTTTAAAGACAGGAAATACTGTTTATTATGTATCTCCTGGTATTATATCCGTACTAGTATAGTTTAAACTTAAGGATACTTTTAGGAAATTATTTTCACGACTATTCACAGTTTATTCTATTTTGTATATTACAACTACTATTTATTGTTTCTTCTATTATATTCAATACAATAACCATTTATTGTTTCTTCTATTATATTCCATACAATAACTATTTATAGTTTATTCAATCTCTTTGACTGGTTATTCACTTTTTATTCTGTGTTGCTCATTACAACGATTATTTCCAGCTTATTATTCTTACTACATAATAATTAATAATTATTTGATTTATTACATCATTGTTGGGGATATTGTTTTTCTTGTTACATTGTAGTTATTGTTTAATTTTTATTGCAATCTCATCATTAAAGCTATTGTGTAATTCTTCTTGTTACATCATTGTTTACTTATTACATTATTTTACTTTGTTTCAGTTCATAAGGAGTTGAACCCAGTGGTTGTTCCACAGTTTGATGGTGATGCCTTCCTTGTATTGCAAACTTTACCAAACGTTGGACTATCTTTCACAATTGAAATATGGTTCTTGGCTAACGAACCAAATGGTATGCTGTTATATAATGGTCAGGATAGTCCTTTAGGAGGTGACTTCATATCATTAAATCTAGCAGATGGATTTGTTCAACTTAAGTTTGATCTAGGAAGTGGAGCTTCTACGATGTCGTAAGTTTATTTCTGTGTATGATAAAACTGCTGTAATTAATTTTCCATTATCTATGTAACATCTTCTAACTTACATATGGTTGTCTTTTTTTTTTTTTTGTTTATGCTGCAGTGGAAAAGTAAACATCACGTAAGTATTTCCTTGACATAATATCATTTTATTAACTTGTTGACAGTACAATAGAGGGTGTAAAGAATAACAAATTAAGTTAAATGTTTCACAACTACGACTTTTATTAATTTCTTACAGTGGTGTATATGTATAATAGTGTATAACACCCATTAAGCTCTAAAGTGAAATATATACGTAATATATTCTTCAAAAAAAGAAACGCAAAAGGGATATTTTTGTTATTTTAAAGAGAAATATATGTAATAACGTTACAAGCTCAGAGTATGTGATGTTACACGTGTTAAGGCACTGATTGTCAGACCAAAATGACAATAAAAGTTGTGCACTTTGAAAACGGAGAAAAACATCGGATTTTTCGCCGAAACGCATTCGTGTCCAATAAATTTGTTTGACAGATCTGCATGCTCTGCAAGTGCAACATGTGCAAAATCCCTATAAAACTGACGGGTTCTCGGTTTCCATAGCTCAGTGTTAAGCCACCGACACGCAATACAGTTACGCCAAGACTGACTGAAGCAAAACGCAACAATGCCATTGGTCGCTTGGAAGCAGGCGAATCTCGATCAGATGTTGCCAGAGCTGTAAATGTCCACCAAAGCACCATCACAAGGCTATGGAATCGTCACCAACAACATGGATCAACTCGTGACCGTCCACAATCTGGCAGACCTCGTGTGACGACGCCCGCACAAGATCGCTACATCTGGTTACGTCACCTTCGTGATAGGACCACCACTGCGACGTCTACTGCCTCAACCATACCAGGGCTGCGTAGGATTTCCGATCAAACCGTACGCAACCGCCGACGAGATTCTTAGGCCCCATGTGCAACCCATCATGGTGAACGTCAACGACGTTTTTCAACATGACAACGCCCGTCCTCACACAGCCCGACTCACCACTGTCTTCTTAAGACACCACAACATCAACGTTCTTCCCTGGCCCTCCAGATCACCAGATTTAAACCCCATCGAACATCTTTGGGACGAGTTGGACCGACGTCTGCGACGGCGACAACCTCAACCGCAGACTCTACCTCAGCTTGCAGCAGCTTTGCAGGCTGAGTGGACAGCCATTCCACAGGATGTGATTCGTCATCTCATCCCTTCCATGGGCAGGAGATGCCAAGCAGTTATTGATGCTCACGGGGGGCATACTCGTTACTGACGTTGAGTGACGTTAAACTTCACCTAGTGAGCGTGTACTTCGCCTTTGCAGACTTTGGATGTTCAGCAGTGAATGTGCAAAGTTTCACACATGTCATACAGAACTACCCGGAATAAACTGGTTAACAATATGTCTCAAATTTTGCCTTTTGCGTTTCTTTTTTTGAAGAGTATATCATATTTTATCTTAAAATGTTAGAGAATGGCTTAGAATTATTGGAAATTCAATTTTAGGCTCAATTCACTTTTATAGGTGCAAGATGAATGTACTACGTGTTTATTTCAAGCAATTAAAATAGAAAGTTAGAATATTGTTAGCTTGTGGCCACTGTACTAGATACATTAGGTGTCATTTTCTTCTATTACAAATGACATTAACACTTATTTAAATTGAAATTAAAAGCTAAATGGTAGGTAAGTTTACTGTCTTCTCCTATACAGTTCACCTTATCCAGTGACTTTAGGAGAGTGGCACTCGGTAAAAGTGACCAGACAGCGAAGACGGGGATCGATCCAAGTGGATGGTGGAGTGGAGGTGCAAGGTGAATCAAGGGTGAGAAACCTTCAATCTGCTTAGTTTTTATATATGGTAGCACAAAAAACTGAATACTAAATGTAAAGAAAAATAGAGCACACTCTGGCTTCAAATAATGAATCAAGTTTAGACTTCATGTATAGATACTGATGTCCACATATTGAGTTCATGTATAAATACTTAGATCCAAGTTTATAATTCATGTATACATACCTATGGCCAAGTTTAGACTTCATGTATCCATACTGAATGCCACTTTGGATGTTAGTATTCTAATGAAACCAACAGAGAAGTATCCATTTAAACTGTGCAAAGTTGCATGTCAAATAGTAATGTCAGTGAAGAAGCATTTTTATTTGTCTGTACTTATTGGACTGTTTCTATGCTTATTGGACTTTATCTATACTTATTGAACCTGATCTATGTTTATTGGACTTTATCTATACTTATTGAACCTTATCTATGTTTATTGGACTTTATCTATACTTATTGAACCTTATCTATGTTTATTGGACTTTATCTATACTTATTGAACCTTAACTATGTTTATTGGACTTTATAGACTTATCTACTTTATCTACACTTATTAGACTTTGTCTATTTTTATTAGACTTTATCTATACTTATTGGACTTTATGCTTACTGGACATTTATACTTTTTGGACTTTATTTATGCTTATTGAACATTTATACTTATTGGACTTTATCTATACGTACTGGACTTCCATACTGTAGTATTTATGAAGTATTTTACAAGCAATACGTAACACATATTCAAATTTTTAGGAATAATAATAATAATCCCTGATGGACTAATGGTGATCTTAAATTAACTTAAAATGCAAATTTATAATCAATAACTTCTGAATATTTGTACGTTTGTCTTTTATAAATTATATGCAGAACTACAGAAAGGTTGTCTGCGAATAACCGTCTCTAATTTTGAACTGTTAGACCAGAAGAAAGGCAGTTAGTCGACAGCACCATCCGCAAATTCTGAGACTAGTATTATCTGATTGAATATAATAGTAAAATGTGGCTATGGCTCTTATAGAACGAAATGCGTTTTGGCGGCAACGGGTTGTGAACCATGAATTATCACATTCAAAAATTGAACCATACTAATCGCTACGCTCTTTTTTGATTGAACTGTGATGAAATATAATTTTATAATTTTAGGTTTTCTTGAAATGTTTTATCTAAGTACATACATATAATTAATTCGTCATATAAATGTTGTTACTTCATTGTATGCATATTTCCAATAATATCTGACGCGGTCCACCTATTTTATTGGGTTGAGGAATAATTCGTGAACGTTTTTCAAGTTAAAAAATATATTCATAAATGAAACGCTTTCGCAAAATATTTCATGTCATTTGGTAGATAATTTTTTGCTCTAATAGATGGTGTGTTTGATTTTCATATGTCTTTAATATTTGCTTTCATTTTCAGCTCATTAAATGGAATGTCAAGTGAACAAAATCGAGCATTTTCGACACCATCTGCTTTTCGCATTTAATTTCTTGCAATTTCGTTTAAAACAATGCATACTATATACCTAGGTATTACATGAAATAAAATATCATAATAAATGTTTTGGGTGTAATGTGTTCATGCATTGAAGTATTGTATAGTCTTGCATGTAATGCTTGAATGAAATTATTTAAAAACGCTCACGAATTATTCCTCAACCTAATAGAACATTAAGGCATATATATATATAATATTCTTCGTTAATGAAGTGAAACAAAATAAAATGATATGTTTTTATTTTGAATAACTTATTCCACTCTTTCTCCCTCTGTAAAGACTTACTTCAATTAACGATAGTTTTTTGGATTAAACCCCGGGTTTGAACCCCAGATTATTCTCCGTTGCTACTCTTACAGTATTATATTTAGGCTAAGTGAGGGAAAAGAAAGAAACCTAATCCATTCGGATAAAGCTCTAAATGTAGCCCAAAAGATGCCTATTTGTAATGTTTCTAGTTTTCTCAAAGTGATCACAAGTAATAAGTTTATGGAAAAAAAGATGGGTAAAGAGAGATATATGGTATCATTTCTTCCATCGGGCCCGTGATTGGATCCTATTTGACAAGTTTTCGAATCCCCTGTTGAGGTCTTGAAAAGTCAGAAAAGGTAACCATGATCGATATACTGAAACGCCAACAATTTCTGCGCCCAGGAGCACGAGATTGAATCTTTTAAGCACTTAGTGATACCTCCGGTAGAGAGAAATACGAAACTAACTCAAACGGTTTCAAGTCGTGGTCTATATATCCATTGCCCAGACTGGGATCTGTAAATCCAGTGCTATAGATTTATATATGGAATTAAACGGGAGTGTTCCGAGAATATACTATCCAGCCACTTTCTCTAAATAGGAGTCTAAATTGAACAGATGAAGACTGGAAAGATGCATGAGGTAAAAGAGTGGATCACAGCTACATCGGAATATCTGCTGTGTCCAACATAAGGAATCTAATACCTGATTTTAGCTTTGTACACCCCGAAACTTACCACTGTCCTAGCGGGGAATAGATTTTTGTTTGTTTGGGAATTTCGCACAAAGCTACTTGAGGGCTATCTGTGCTAGCCGTCCCTAATTTAGCAGTGTAAGACTAGAGGGAAGGCAGCTAGTCATCACCACCCACCGCCAACTCTTGGGCTACTCTTTCACCAACGAATAGTGGGATTGACCGACACATTATACACCCCCACGGCTGGTAGGGCGAGCATGTTTAGCGCGACGCGGGCCCGAACCCGCAACCCTCGGATTCCGAGTCGCACGCCTTACGCGCTAGGCCATGCCGAGCCCTAGGGGGATAGATGAAAAAGATATTAACTTAGCTGGATTTAGAACTTCAATAAACCTGTGCAGGCTATATGCAGCACTTTCTTACCTTCTGTAAAATCGTGGCATTCTTCTCCACCAAGACTATTTGTGGTATTTTCTTACTTTCTGTAAAACCGTGGTATTTTTCTCCACCAAGACTATTTGTGGTATTTATTTTCTTTCTATAAAACCGTAGTATCTTTCTCCACCAAGACTATTTGTGATATTTATTTTATTTCTGTAAAACTGTGGTATCTTTCTCCACCAAGACTACTTGTGATATTTTCTTACTTTCTGTAAAACCGTGGTATCTTTCTCCACCAAGACTATTTGTGATATTTATTTTATTTCTGTAAAACTGTGGTATATTTCTCCACCAAGACTACTTGTGATATTTATTTTATTTCTGTAAAACCGTGGTATCGTTTTCCATCAAGACGATCTGTGGTATTTTCATACCTTCTGTAAAACCGTGGTATTTTTCTCCATGAAGACTATTTGTGGTATTTTCTTACTTTCTGTAAAACCGTGGTATCTTTCTCCACCAAGACTATTTGTGGTATTTATTTTATTTCTGTAAAACCGTGGTATCTTTCTCCACTAAGACTATTTGTGATATTTATTTTCTTTCTGTAAAACCGTGGTATCTTTCTCCACCAAGACTATTTGTGATATTTATTTTATTTCTCTAAAACCGTGGTATCTTTCTCCATGAAGACTATTTGTGGTATTTATTTTCTTTCTGTAAAACCGTGGTATCTTTCTCCACCAAGACTATTTGTGATATTTATTTATTTTTTGTAAAACCGTGGTATCTTTCTCCACCAAGACTATTTGTGGTATTTATTTTCTTTCTGTAAAACCGTGATATCTTTCTCCACCAAGACTATTTGTGGTATTTATTTTCTTTCTGTAAAACCGTGGTATCTTTCTCCACCAAGACTATTTGTGATATTTATTTTCTTTCTGTAAAACCGTGGTATCTTTCTCCACCAAGACTATTTGTGAGATTTTCTTACTTTCTGTAAAACCGTGGTATCTTTCTCCACCAAGACTATTTGTGATATTTATTTTCTTTCTGTAAAACCGTGGTATCTTTCTCCACCAAGACTATTTGTGATATTTATTTATTTTTTATAAAACCGTGGTATCTTTCTCCACCAAGACTATTTGTGGAATTTATTTTCTTTCTGTAAAACCGTGGTATCTTTCTCCACCAAGACTATTTGTGATATTTATTTTCTTTCTGTAAAACCGTGGTATCTTTCTCCACCAAGACTATTTGTGATATTTTCTTACTTTCTGTAAAACCGTGGTATCTTTCTCCACCAAGACTATTTGTGATATTTATTTTCTTTCTGTAAAACCGTGGTATCTTTCTCCACCAAGACTATTTGTGGTATTTATTTTCTTTCTGTAAAACCGTGGTATCTTTCTCCACCAAGACTATTTGTGGTATTTATTTTCTTTCTGTAAAACCGTGGTATCTTTCTCCACCAAGACTATTTGTGATATTTATTTTCTTTCTGTAAAACCGTGGTATCTTTCTCCACCAAGACTATTTGTGGTATTTATTTTACTTTCTGTAAAACCGTGGTATCTTTCTCCACCAAGACTATTTGTGATATTTATTTTCTTTCTGTAAAACCGTGGTATCTTTCTCCACCAAGACTATTTGTGGTATTTATTTTCTTTCTGTAAAACCGTGGTATCTTTCTCCACCAAGACTATTTGTGATATTTATTTTCTTTCTGTAAAACCGTGGTATCTTTCTCCACCAAGACTATTTGTGGTATTTATTTTATTTCTGTAAAACCGTGGTATCTTTCTCCACCAAGACTATTTGTGATATTTATTTTATTTCTGTAAAACCGTGGTATCTTTCTCCACCAAGACTATTTGTGGTATTTATTTTCTTTCTGTAAAACCGTGGTATCTTTCTCCACCAAGACTATTTGTGGTATTTATTTTCTTTCTGTAAAACCGTGGTATCTTTCTCCACCAAGACTATTTGTGATATTTATTTTCTTTCTGTAAAACCGTGGTATCTTTCTCCACCAAGACTATTTGTGATATTTATTTTATTTCTGTAAAACCGTGGTATCTTTCTCCACCAAGACTATTTGTGGTATTTATTTTCTTTCTGTAAAACCGTGATATCTTTCTCCACCAAGACTATTTGTGGTATTTATTTTCTTTCTGTAAAACCGTGGTATCTTTCTCCACCAAGACTATTTGTGATATTTTCTTACTTTCTGTAAAACCGTGGTATCTTTCTCCACCAAGACTATTTGTGATATTTATTTTATTTCTGTAAAACCGTGGTATCTTTCTCCACCAAGACTATTTGTGATATTTATTTTATTTCTGTAAAACTGTGGTATCTTTCTCCACCAAGACTATTTGTGATATTTATTTTATTTCTGTAAAACCGTGGTATCTTTCTCCACCAAGACTATTTGTGGTATTTTCTTACCTTCTGTAAAACCGTGATATCTTTCTCCACCAAGACTTTTTGTGGTATTTATTTTCTTTATGTAAAACCGTGGTATCTTTCTCTACCAAGACTATTTGTGGTATTTATTTTATTTATGTAAAACCGTGGTATCTTTATCCACCAAGACTACTTGTGATATTTATTTTCTTTCTGTAAAACCGTGGTATCTTTCTCCTCCAAGACTATTTGTGATATTTTCTTACTTTCTGTAAAACCGTGGTATCTTTCTCCACCAAGACTATTTGTGATATTTATTTTCTTTCTGTAAAACCGTGGTATCTTTCTCCACCAAGACTATTTGTGATATTTTCTTACTTTCTGTAAAACCGTGGTATCTTTCTCCACCAAGACTATTTGTGGTATTTATTTTCTTTCTGTAAAACCGTGGTATCTTTCTCCACCAAGACTATTTGTGATATTTATTTTCTTTCTGTAAAACCGTGGTATCTTTCTCCACCAAGACTATTTGTGGTATTTATTTTCTTTCTGTAAAACCGTGGTATCTTTCTCCACCAAGACTATTTGTGATATTTATTTTCTTTCTGTAAAACCGTGGTATCTTTCTCCACCAAGACTATTTGTGATATTTATTTTATTTCTGTAAAACCGTGGTATCTTTCTCCACCAAGACTATTTGTGATATTTATTTTACCTTCTGTAAAACCGTGGTATCTTTCTCCACCAAGACTATTTGTGGTATTTATTTTCTTTCTGTAAAACCGTGGTATCTTTCTCCACCAAGACTATTTGTGGTATTTATTTTATTTCTGTAAAACCGTGGTATCTTTCTCCACCAAGACTATTTGTGATATTTATTTTCTTTCTGTAAAACCGTGGTATCTTTCTCCATGAAGACTATTTGTGATATTTTCTTTTCTTTCTGTAAAACCGTGGTATCTTTCTCCACCAAGACTATTTGTGATATTTATTTTCTTTCTGTAAAACCGTGGTATCTTTCTCCACCAAGACTATTTGTGATATTTATTTTATTTCTGTAAAACCGTGGTATCTTTCTCCACCAAGACTATTTGTGGTATTTATTTTATTTCTGTAAAACCGTGGTATCTTTCTCCACCAAGACTATTTGTGATATTTATTTTATTTCTGTAAAACCGTGGTATCTTTCTCCACCAAGACTATTTGTGATATTTTCTTTCTTTCTGTAAAACCGTGGTATCTTTCTCCACCAAGACTATTTGTGGTATTTTTTTCTTTCTGTAAAACCGTGGTATCTTTCTCCACCAAGACTATTTGTGGTATTTATTTTATTTCTGTAAAACCGTGGTATCTTTCTCCACCAAGACTATTTGTGATATTTATTTTCTTTCTGTAAAACCGTGGTATCTTTCTCCACCAAGACTATTTGTGATATTTATTTTCTTTCTGTAAAACCGTGGTATCTTTCTCCACCAAGACTATTTGTGATATTTATTTTCTTTCTGTAAAACCGTGGTATCTTTCTCCACCAAGACTATTTGTGATATTTATTTTCTTTCTGTAAAACCGTGGTATCTTTCTCCAACAAGACTATTTGTGATATTTATTTTATTTCTGTAAAACCGTGGTATCTTTCTCCACCAAGACTATTTGTGATATTTATTTTACTTTCTGTAAAACCGTGGTATCTTTCTCCACCAAGACTATTTGTGATATTTATTTTACTTTCTGTAAAACCGTGGTATCTTTCTCCACCAAGACTATTTGTGATATTTATTTTATTTCTGTAAAACCGTGGTATCTTTCTCCACCAAGACTATTTGTGATATTTATTTTCTTTCTGTAAAACCGTGGTATCTTTCTCCACCAAGACTATTTGTGATATTTATTTTACTTTCTGTAAAACCGTGGTATCTTTCTCCACCAAGACTATTTGTGATATTTATTTTCTTTCTGTAAAACCGTGGTATCTTTCTCCACCAAGACTATTTGTGGTATTTATTTTCTTTCTGTAAAACCGTGGTATCTTTCTCCACCAAGACTATTTGTGATATTTATTTTCTTTCTGTAAAACCGTGGTATCTTTCTCCACCAAGACTATTTGTGATATTTATTTTACTTTCTGTAAAACCGTGGTATCTTTCTCCACCAAGACTATTTGTGGTATTTATTTTATCTTTCTGTAAAACCGTGGTATCTTTCTCCACCAAGACTATTTGTGATATTTATTTTCTTTCTGTAAAACCGTGGTATCTTTCTCCACCAAGACTATTTGTGATATTTATTTTACTTTCTGTAAAACCGTGGTATCTTTCTCCACCAAGACTATTTGTGATATTTATTTATTTCTGTAAAACCGTGGTATCTTTCTCCACCAAGACTATTTGTGATATTTATTTTCTTTCTGTAAAACCGTGGTATCTTTCTCCACCAAGACTATTTGTGGTATTTATTTTACTTTCTGTAAAGCCGTGGTATCTTTCTCCACCAAGACTATTTGTGGTATTTATTTTATTTCTGTAAAACCGTGGTATCTTTCTCCACCAAGACTATTTGTGATATTTATTTTATTTCTGTAAAACCGTGGTATCTTTCTCCACCAAGACTATTTGTGATATTTATTTTCTTTCTGTAAAACCGTGGTATCTTTCTCCACCAAGACTATTTGTGGTATTTATTTTCTTTCTGTAAAACCGTGGTATCTTTCTCCACCAAGACTATTTGTGGTATTTATTTTCTTTCTGTAAAACCGTGGTATCTTTCTCCACCAAGACTATTTGTGATATTTATTTTATTTCTGTAAAACCGTGGTATCTTTCTCCACCAAGACTATTTGTGATATTTATTTTCTTTCTGTAAAACCGTGGTATCTTTCTCCACCAAGACTATTTGTGGTATTTATTTTCTTTCTGTAAAACCGTGGTATCTTTCTCCACCAAGACTATTTGTGATATTTATTTTATTTCTGTAAAACCGTGGTATCTTTCTCCACCAAGACTATTTGTGATATTTATTTTCTTTCTGTAAAACCGTGGTATCTTTCTCCACCAAGACTATTTGTGATATTTATTTTATTTCTGTAAAACCGTGGTATCTTTCTCCACCAAGACTATTTGTGATATTTTCTTTTTTTCTGTAAAACCGTGGTATCTTTCTCCACCAAGACTATTTGTGGTATTTATTTTTCTGTAAAACTGTAAAACCGTGGTATCTTTCTCCACCAAGACTATTTGTGGTATTTATTTTCTTTCTGTAAAACCGTGGTATCTTTCTCCACCAAGACTATTTGTGATATTTATTTTCTTTTCTGTAAAACCGTGGTATCTTTCTCCACCAAGACTATTTGTGATATTTATTTTATTTCTGTAAAACCGTGGTATCTTTCTCCACCAAGACTATTTGTGATATTTATTTTCTTTCTGTAAAACCGTGGTATCTTTCTCCACCAAGACTATTTGTGATATTTTCTTTCTTTCTGTAAAACCGTGGTATCTTTCTCCACCAAGACTATTTGTGATATTTATTTTCTTTCTTTAAAACCGTGGTATCTTTCTCCACCAAGACTATTTGTGGTATTTATTTTCTTTCTGTAAAACCGTGGTATCTTTCTCCACCAAGACTATTTGTGATATTTATTTTCTTTCTGTAAAACCGTGGTATCTTTCTCCACCAAGACTATTTGTGATATTTATTTTCTTTCTGTAAAACCGTGGTATCTTTCTCCACCAAGACTATTTGTGATATTTATTTTCTTTCTGTAAAACCGTGGTATCTTTCTCCACCAAGACTATTTGTGATATTTATTTTATTTCTGTAAAACCGTTATCTGTAAAACTATTTGGTATCTTTCTCCACCAAAACTATTTGTGGACTATTTATATTTATTTTTCTGTAAAACCGTGGTATCTTTCTCCACCAAGACTATTTGTGGTATTTATTTTCTTTCTGTAAAACCGTGGTATCTTTCTCCACCAAGACTATTTGTGGTATTTTCTTTTATTTCTGTAAAACCGTGGTATCTTTCTCCACCAAGACTATTTGTGATATTTATTTTCTTTCTGTAAAACCGTGGTATCTTTCTCCACCAAGACTATTTGTGATATTTATTTTATTTCTGTAAAACCGTGGTATCTTTCTCCAACAAGACTATTTGTGATATTTATTTTATTTCTGTAAAACCGTGGTATCTTTCTCCACCAATACTATTTGTGATATTTTTTTACTTTTTGTAAAGCCGTGGTATCTTTCTCCACCAAGACTATTTGTGGTATTTATTTTACTTTCTGTAAAACCGTGGTATCTTTCTCCACCAAGACTATTTGTGATATTTATTTTCTTTCTGTAAAACCGTGGTATCTTTCTCCACCAAGACTATTTGTGGTATTTTTTTCTTTCTGTAAAACCGTGGTATCTTTCTCCACCAAGACTATTTGTGGTATTTATTTTC
Organism: Tachypleus tridentatus; assembly: GCF_004210375.1. Lineage (NCBI taxonomy): Eukaryota > Metazoa > Arthropoda > Merostomata > Xiphosura > Limulidae > Tachypleus > Tachypleus tridentatus. The sequence goes on along the minus strand of NC_134825.1, from coordinate 6,469,690 downwards.
TTTCTGTAAAACCGTGGTATCTTTCTCCACCAAGACTATTTGTGATATTTATTTTCTTTCTGTAAAACCGTGGTATCTTTCTCCACCAAGACTATTTGTGATATTTATTTTCTTTCTGTAAAACCGTGGTATCTTTCTCCACCAAGACTATTTGTGATATTTATTTTCTTTCTGTAAAACCGTGGTATCTTTCTCCACCAAGACTATTTGTGATATTTATTTTTACTTTCTGTAAAACCGTGGTATCTTTCTCCACCAAGACTATTTGTGATATTTATTTTCTTTCTGTAAAACCGTGGTATCTTTCTCCACCAAGACTATTTGTGATATTTATTTTCTTTAAAACTGTAAAACCGTGGTATTTTTTCTCCACCAAGACTATTTGTGGTATTTATTTTCTTTCTGTAAAACCGTGGTATCTTTCTCCACCAAGACTATTTGTGATATTTATTTTCTTTCTGTAAAACCGTGGTATCTTTCTCCACCAAGACTAAGATTTTATTTCTGTAAAACCGTGGTATCTTTCTCCACCAAGACTATTTGTGATATTTATTTTCTTTCTGTAAAACCGTGGTATCTTTCTCCACCAAGACTATTTGTGGTATTTATTTTCTTTTTCTGTAAAACCGTGGTATCTTTCTCCACCAAGACTATTTGTGATATTTATTTTCTTTCTGTAAAACCGTGGTATCTTTCTCCACCAAGACTATTTGTGATATTTATTTTCTTTCTGTAAAACCGTGGTATCTTTCTCCACCAAGACTATTTGTGATATTTATTTTCTTTCTGTAAAACCGTGGTATCTTTCTCCACCAAGACTATTTGTGATATTTATTTTCTTTCTGTAAAACCGTGGTATCTTTCTCCACCAAGACTATTTGTGATATTTATTTTATTTCTGTAAAACCGTGGTATCTTTCTCCACCAAGACTATTTGTGGTATTTATTTTACTTTCTGTAAAACCGTGGTATTCTTTCTCCACCAAGACTATTTGTGACTATTTATTTTCTTTTTCTGTAAAACCGTGGTATCTTTCTCCACCAAGACTATTTGTGATATTTATTTTCTTTCTGTAAAACCGTGGTATCTTTCTCCACCAAGACTATTTGTGATATTTATTTTCTTTCTGTAAAACCGTGGTATCTTTCTCCACCAAGACTATTTGTGATATTTATTTTCTTTCTGTAAACCCGTGGTATCTTTCTCCACCAAGACTATTTGTGGTATTTATTTTCTTTCTGTAAAACCGTGGTATCTTTCTCCACCAAGACTATTTGTGGTATTTATTTTCTTTCTATAAAACCGTGGTATCTTTCTCCACCAAGACTATTTGTGATATTTATTTTATTTCTGTAAAACCGTGGTATCTTTCTCCACCAAGACTATTTGTGATATTTATTTTCTTTCTGTAAAACCGTGGTATCTTTCTCCACCAAGACTATTTGTGGTATTTATTTTATTTCTGTAAAACCGTGGTATCTTTCTCCACCAAGACTATTTGTGATATTTATTTTACTTTCTGTAAAACCGTGGTATCTTTCTCCACCAAGACTATTTGTGATATTTATTTTCTTTCTGTAAAACCGTGGTATCTTTCTCCACCAAGACTATTTGTGATATTTATTTTCTTTCTGTAAAACCGTGGTATCTTTCTCCACCAAGACTATTTGTGGTATTTATTTTCTTTCTGTAAAACCGTGGTTCTTTCTCCACCAAGACTTTTGTGTAAAAAAACCGTGGTATCTTTCTCCACCAAGACTATTTGTGATATTTATTTTCTTTCTGTAAAACCGTGGTATCTTTCTCCACCAAGACTATTTGTGATATTTATTTTCTTTCTGTAAAACCGTGGTATCTTTCTCCACCAAGACTATTTGTGATATTTATTTTCTTTCTGTAAAACCGTGGTATCTTTCTCCACCAAGACTATTTGTGATATTTATTTTCTTTCTGTAAAACCGTGGTATCTTTCTCCACCAAGACTATTTGTGGTATTTATTTTCTTTCTGTAAAACCGTGGTATCTTTCTCCACCAAGACTATTTGTGATATTTATTTTCTTTCTGTAAAACCGTGGTATCTTTCTCCACCAAGACTATTTGTGATATTTATTTTCTTTCTGTAAAACCGTGGTATCTTTCTCCACCAAGACTATTTGTGATATTTATTTTATTTCTGTAAAACCGTGGTATCTTTCTCCACCAAGACTATTTGTGATATTTATTTTACTTTCTGTAAAACCGTGGTATCTTTCTCCACCAAGACTATTTGTGGTATTTATTTTCTTTCTGTAAAACCGTGGTATCTTTCTCCACCAAGACTATTTGTGATATTTATTTTCTTTCTGTAAAACCGTGGTATCTTTCTCCACCAAGACTATTTGTGATATTTATTTTCTTTCTGTAAAACCGTGGTATCTTTCTCCACCAAGACTATTTGTGATATTTATTTTCTTTCTGTAAAACCGTGGTATCTTTCTCCACCAAGACTATTTGTGATATTTTTTTACTTCTGTAAAACCGTGGTATCTTTCTCCACCAAGACTATTTGTGATATTTATTTTATTTCTGTAAAACCGTGGTATCTTTCTCCACCAAGACTATTTGTGATATTTATTTTCTTTCTGTAAAACCGTGGTATCTTTCTCCACCAAGACTATTTGTGGTATTTATTTTCTTTCTGTAAAACCGTGGTATCTTTCTCCACCAAGACTATTTGTGATATTTATTTTTTTCTTTCTGTAAAACCGTGGTATCTTTCTCCACCAAGACTATTTGTGATATTTATTTTATTTCTGTAAAACCGTGGTATCTTTCTCCACCAAGACTATTTGTGATATTTATTTTCTTTCTGTAAAACCGTGGTATCTTTCTCCACCAAGACTATTTGTGGTATTTATTTTCTTTCTGTAAAACCGTGGTATCTTTCTCCACCAAGACTATTTGTGATATTTATTTTCTTTCTGTAAAACCGTGGTATCTTTCTCCACCAAGACTATTTGTGTAAAACCGTGGTATTTATTTTGTGATTTTATTTTATTTTCTGTAAAACCGTGGTATCTTTCTCCACCAAGACTATTTGTGATATTTATTTTCTTTCTGTAAAACCGTGGTATCTTTCTCCACCAAGACTATTTGTGGTATTTATTTTATTTCTGTAAAACCGTGGTATCTTTCTCCACCAAGACTATTTGTGATATTTATTTTCTTTCTGTAAAACCGTGGTATCTTTCTCCACCAAGACTATTTGTGATATTTATTTTACTTTCTGTAAAACCGTGGTATCTTTCTCCACCAAGACTATTTGTGATATTTATTTTCTTTCTGTAAAACCGTGGTATCTTTCTCCACCAAGACTATTTGTGATATTTATTTTCTTTCTGTAAAACCGTGGTATCTTTCTCCACCAAGACTATTTGTGGTATTTATTTTCTTTCTGTAAAACCGTGGTATCTTTCTCCACCAAGACTATTTGTGATATTTATTTTCTTTCTGTAAAACCGTGGTATCTTTCTCCACCAAGACTATTTGTGGTATTTATTTTCTTTCTGTAAAACCGTGGTATCTTTCTCCACCAAGACTATTTGTGATATTTATTTTATTTCTGTAAAACTGTGGTATCTTTCTCCACCAAGACTATTTGTGATATATATTTTCTTTCTGTAAAACCGTGGTATCTTTCTCCACCAAGACTATTTGTGGTATTTTTTTTTTTCTGTAAAACCGTGGTATCTTTCTCCACCAAGACTATTTGTGATATTTATTTTCTTTCTGTAAAACCGTGGTATCTTTCTCCACCAAGACTATTTGTGATATTTATTTTCTTTCTGTAAAACCGTGGTATCTTTCTCCACCAAGACTATTTGTGATATTTATTTTAAAACCGTTATCTTTCTCCACCAAGTAAAACCGTGGTATCTTTCTCCACCAAGACTATTTGTGATATTTATTTTCTTTCTGTAAAACCGTGGTATCTTTCTCCACCAAGACTATTTGTGATATTTATTTTATTTCTGTAAAACCGTGGTATCTTTCTCCACCAAGACTATTTGTGATATTTATTTTACTTTCTGTAAAACCGTGGTATCTTTCTCCACCAAGACTATTTGTGATATTTATTTTCTTTCTGTAAAACCGTGGTATCTTTCTCCACCAAGACTATTTGTGATATTTATTTTCTTTCTGTAAAACCGTGGTATCTTTCTCCACCAAGACTATTTGTGATATTTATTTTCTTTCTGTAAAACCGTGGTATCTTTCTCCACCAAGACTATTTGTGATATTATTTTTGTGATATTTATTTTCTTTCTGTAAAACCGTGGTATCTTTCTCCACCAAGACTATTTGTGATATTTATTTTCTTTCTGTAAAACCGTGGTATCTTTCTCCACCAAGACTATTTGTGATATTTATTTTCTTTCTGTAAAACCGTGGTATCTTTCTCCACCAAGACTATTTGTGATATTTATTTTCTTTCTGTAAAACCGTGGTATCTTTCTCCACCAAGACTATTTGTGGTATTTATTTTCTTTCTGTAAAACCGTGGTATCTTTCTCCACCAAGACTATTTGTGATATTTATTTTCTTTCTGTAAAACCGTGGTATCTTTCTCCACCAAGACTATTTGTGATATTTATTTTCTTTCTGTAAAACCGTGGTATCTTTCTCCACCAAGACTATTTGTGATATTTATTTTCTTTCTGTAAAACCGTGGTATCTTTCTCCACCAAGACTATTTGTGGTATTTATTTTCTTTCTGTAAAACCGTGGTATCTTTCTCCACCAAGACTATTTGTGATATTTATTTTCTTTCTGTAAAACCGTGGTATCTTTCTCCACCAAGACTATTTGTGATATTTATTTTCTTTCTGTAAAACCGTGGTATCTTTCTCCACCAAGACTATTTGTGATATTTTCTTTCTTTCTGTAAAACCGTGGTATCTTTCTCCACCAAGACTATTTGTGATATTTTTTTTTCTTTCTGTAAAACCGTGGTATCTTTCTCCACCAAGACTATTTGTGATATTTATTTTCTTTCTGTAAAACCGTGGTATCTTTCTCCACCAAGACTATTTGTGATATTTATTTTCTTTCTGTAAAACCGTGGTATCTTTCTCCACCAAGACTATTTGTGATATTTATTTTTTCTTAAAACCGTGGTATCTTTCTCCACCAAGTAAAACCGTGGTATCTTTCTCCACCAAGACTATTTGTGATATTTATTTTCTTTCTGTAAAACCGTGGTATCTTTCTCCACCAAGACTATTTGTGATATTTATTTTCTTTCTGTAAAACCGTGGTATCTTTCTCCACCAAGACTATTTGTGATATTTATTTTCTTTCTGTAAAACCGTGGTATCTTTCTCCACCAAGACTATTTGTGATATTTATTTTCTTTCTGTAAAACCGTGGTATCTTTCTCCACCAAGACTATTTGTGATATTTATTTTCTTTCTGTAAAACCGTGGTATCTTTCTCCACCAAGACTATTTGTGATATTTATTTTCTTTCTGTAAAACCGTGGTATCTTTCTCCACCAAGACTATTTGTGATATTTATTTTTCTTTCTGTAAAACCGTGGTATCTTTCTCCACCAAGACTATTTGTGGTATTTATTTTCTTTCTGTAAAACCGTGGTATCTTTCTCCACCAAGACTATTTGTGATATTTATTTTCTTTCTGTAAAACCGTGGTATCTTTCTCCACCAAGACTATTTGTGGTATTTATTTTCTTTCTCTAAAACCGTGGTATCTTTCTCCACCAAGACTATTTGTGATATTTATTTTACTTTCTGTAAAACCGTGGTATCTTTCTCCACCAAGACTATTTGTGATATTTATTTTATTTCTGTAAAACCGTGGTATCTTTCTCCACCAAGACTATTTGTGGTATTTATTTTCTTTCTGTAAAACCGTGGTATCTTTCTCCACCAAGACTATTTGTGATATTTATTTTCTTTCTGTAAAACCGTGGTATCTTTCTCCACCAAGACTATTTGTGGTATTTATTTTACTTTCTGTAAAACCGTGGTATCTTTCTCCACCAAGACTATTTGTGATATTTATTTTCTTTCTGTAAAACCGTGGTATCTTTCTCCACCAAGACTATTTGTGATATTTATTTTCTTTCTGTAAAACCGTGGTATCTTTCTCCACCAAGACTATTTGTGATATTTATTTTCTTTCTGTAAAACCGTGGTATCTTTCTCCACCAAGACTATTTGTGATATTTATTTTCTTTCTGTAAAACCGTGGTATCTTTCTCCACCAAGACTATTTGTGATATTTTCTTTTCTTTCTGTAAAACCGTGGTATCTTTCTCCACCAAGACTATTTGTGATATTTTTTTACTTTCTGTAAAACCGTGGTATCTTTCTCCACCAAGACTATTTGTGGTATTTATTTTCTTTCTGTAAAACCGTGGTATCTTTCTCCACCAAGACTATTTGTGGTATTTATTTTCTTTCTGTAAAACCGTGGTATCTTTCTCCACCAAGACTATTTGTGGTATTTATTTTCTTTCTGTAAAACCGTGGTATCTTTCTCCACCAAGACTATTTGTGATATTTATTTTCTTTCTGTAAAACCGTGGTATCTTTCTCCACCAAGACTATTTGTGATATTTATTTTATTTCTGTAAAACCGTGGTATCTTTCTCCACCAAGACTATTTGTGATATTTATTTTCTTTTCTGTAAAACCGTGGTATCTTTCTCCACCAAGACTATTTGTGGTATTTATTTTCTTTCTGTAAAACCGTGGTATCTTTCTCCACCAAGACTATTTGTGATATTTATTTTCTTTCTGTAAAACCGTGGTATCTTTCTCCACCAAGACTATTTGTGGTATTTATTTTCTTTCTGTAAAACCGTGGTATCTTTCTCCACCAAGACTATTTGTGATTTTATTTTATTTCTGTAAAACCGTGGTATCTTTCTCCACCAAGACTATTTGTGATATTTATTTTCTTTCTGTAAAACCGTGGTATCTTTCTCCACCAAGACTATTTGTGATATTTATTTTCTTTCTGTAAAACCGTGGTATCTTTCTCCACCAAGACTATTTGTGATATTTATTTTCTTTCTGTAAAACCGTGGTATCTTTCTCCATGAAGACTATTTGTGGTATTTATTTTCTTTCTGTAAAACCGTGGTATCTTTCTCCACCAAGACTATTTGTGATATTTATTTTCTTTCTGTAAAACCGTGGTATCTTTCTCCACCAAGACTATTTGTGATATTTATTTTCTTTCTGTAAAACCGTGGTATCTTTCTCCACCAAGACTATTTGTGATATTTTCTTTCTTTCTGTAAAACCGTGGTATCTTTCTCCACCAAGACTATTTGTGATATTTATTTTATTTCTGTAAAACCGTGGTATCTTTCTCCACCAAGACTATTTGTGATATTTATTTTCTTTCTGTAAAACCGTGGTATCTTTCTCCACCAAGACTATTTGTGATATTTATTTTACTTTCTGTAAAACCGTGGTATCTTTCTCCACCAAGACTATTTGTGGTATTTATTTTCTTTCTGTAAAACCGTGGTATCTTTCTCCACCAAGACTATTTGTGATATTTATTTTCTTTCTGTAAAACCGTGGTATCTTTCTCCACCAAGACTATTTGTGATATTTATTTTCTTTCTGTAAAACCGTGGTATCTTTCTCCACCAAGACTATTTGTGATATTTATTTTCTTTCTGTAAAACCGTGGTATCTTTCTCCACCAAGACTATTTGTGATATTTATTTTCTTTCTGTAAAACCGTGGTATCTTTCTCCACCAAGACTATTTGTGATATTTTTTTATTTCTGTAAAACCGTGGTATCTTTCTCCACCAAGACTATTTGTGATATTTTTTTCTTTCTGTAAAACCGTGGTATCTTTCTCCACCAAGACTATTTGTGGTATTTATTTTCTTTCTGTAAAACCGTGGTATCTTTCTCCACCAAGACTATTTGTGGTATTTATTTTCTTTCTGTAAAACCGTGGTATCTTTCTCCACCAAGACTATTTGTGATATTTATTTTATTTCTGTAAAACCGTGGTATCTTTCTCCACCAAGACTATTTGTGATATTTATTTTATTTCTGTAAAACCGTGGTATCTTTCTCCACCAAGACTATTTGTGGTATTTTCTTACTTTCTGTAAAACCGTGGTATCTTTCTCCACCAAGACTATTTGTGGTATTTATTTTCTTTCTGTAAAACCGTGGTATCTTTCTCCACCAAGACTATTTGTGGTATTTATTTTCTTTCTGTAAAACCGTGGTATCTTTCTCCACCAAGACTATTTGTGATATTTATTTTCTTTCTGTAAAACCGTGGTATCTTTCTCCACCAAGACTATTTGTGATATTTATTTTACTTTCTGTAAAACCGTGGTATCTTTCTCCACCAAGACTATTTGTGATATTTATTTTCTTTCTATAAAACCGTGGTATCTTTCTCCACCAAGACTATTTGTGATATTTTCTTTTCTTTCTGTAAAACCGTGGTATCTTTCTCCACCAAGACTATTTGTGGTATTTATTTTCTTTCTGTAAAACCGTGGTATCTTTCTCCACCAAGACTATTTGTGATATTTATTTTCTTTCTGTAAAACCGTGGTATCTTTCTCCACCAAGACTATTTGTGATATTTTCTTACTTTCTGTAAAACCGTGGTATCTTTCTCCACCAAGACTATTTGTGATATTTATTTTCTTTCTGTAAAACCGTGGTATCTTTCTCCACCAAGACTATTTGTGATATTTATTTTCTTTCTGTAAAACCGTGGTATCTTTCTCCACCAAGACTATTTGTGGTATTTATTTTCTTTCTGTAAAACCGTGGTATCTTTCTCCACCAAGACTATTTGTGGTATTTATTTTCTTTCTGTAAAACCGTGGTATCTTTCTCCACCAAGACTATTTGTGGTATTTATTTTCTTTCTGTAAAACCGTGGTATCTTTCTCCACCAAGACTATTTGTGATATTTATTTTATTTCTGTAAAACCGTGGTATCTTTCTCCACCAAGACTATTTGTGATATTTATTTTCTTTCTGTAAAACCGTGGTATCTTTCTCCACCAAGACTATTTGTGGTATTTATTTTATTTCTGTAAAACTGTGGTATCTTTCTCCACCAAGACTATTTGTGATATTTATTTTAAAACTTTCTGTAAAACCGTGGTATCTTTCTCCACCAAGACTATTTGTGATATTTTCTTACTTTCTGTAAAGCCGTGGTATCTTTCTCCACCAAGACTATTTGTGGTATTTATTTTATTTCTGTAAAACCGTGGTATCTTTCTCCACCAAGACTATTTGTGATATTTATTTTCTTTCTGTAAAACCGTGGTATCTTTCTCCACCAAGACTATTTGTGATATTTTTTTCTTTCTGTAAAACCGTGGTATCTTTCTCCACCAAGACTATTTGTGATATTTTTTTACTTTCTGTAAAACCGTGGTATCTTTCTCCACCAAGACTATTTGTGGTATTTATTTTATTTCTGTAAAACCGTGGTATCTTTCTCCACCAAGACTATTTGTGGTATTTATTTTCTTTCTGTAAAACCGTGGTATCTTTCTCCACCAAGACTATTTGTGGTATTTATTTTCTTTCTGTAAAACCGTGGTATCTTTCTCCACCAAGACTATTTGTGATATTTATTTTCTTTCTGTAAAACCGTGGTATCTTTCTCCACCAAGACTATTTGTGATATTTTCTTACTTTCTGTAAAACCGTGGTATCTTTCTCCACCAAGACTATTTGTGATATTTATTTTCTTTCTGTAAAACCGTGGTATCTTTCTCCACCAAGACTATTTGTGATATTTTCTTACTTTCTGTAAAGCCGTGGTATCTTTCTCCACCAAGACTATTTGTGGTATTTATTTTATTTCTGTAAAACCGTGGTATCTTTCTCCACCAAGACTATTTGTGATATTTATTTTCTTTCTGTAAAACCGTGGTATCTTTCTCCACCAAGACTATTTGTGATATTTATTTTCTTTCTGTAAAACCGTGGTATCTTTCTCCACCAAGACTATTTGTGATATTTTCTTACTTTCTGTAAAACCGTGGTATCTTTCTCCACCAAGACTATTTGTGGTATTTATTTTCTTTCTGTAAAACCGTGGTATCTTTCTCCACCAAGACTATTTGTGGTATTTATTTTATTTCTGTAAAACCGTGGTATCTTTCTCCACCAAGACTATTTGTGATATTTATTTTCTTTCTGTAAAACCGTGGTATCTTTCTCCACCAAGACTATTTGTGATATTAAAACCGTGGTATCTTTCTCCACCAAGACTTTCTGTATTTATTTTAACCCGTGGTATCTTTCTCCACCAAGACTATTTGTGATATTTATTTTCTTTCTGTAAAACCGTGGTATCTTTCTCCACCAAGACTATTTGTGATATTTATTTTCTTTCTGTAAAACCGTGGTATCTTTCTCCACCAAGACTATTTGTGATATTTATTTTATTTTCTGTAAAACCGTGGTATCTTTCTCCACCAAGACTATTTGTGATATTTATTTTATTTCTGTAAAACCGTGGTATCTTTCTCCACCAAGACTATTTGTGATATTTTTTTCTTTCTTTCTGTAAAACCGTGGTATCTTTCTCCACCAAGACTATTTGTGATATTTATTTTCTTTCTGTAAAACCGTGGTATCTTTCTCCACCAAGACTATTTGTGGTATTTATTTTCTTTCTGTAAAACCGTGGTATCTTTCTCCACCAAGACTATTTGTGGTATTTATTTTCTTTCTGTAAAACCGTGGTATCTTTCTCCACCAAGACTATTTGTGATATTTATTTTCTTTCTGTAAAACCGTGGTATCTTTCTCCACCAAGACTATTTGTGATATTTATTTTCTTTCTGTAAAACCGTGGTATCTTTCTCCACCAAGACTATTTGTGATATTTATTTTATTTCTGTAAAACCGTGGTATCTTTCTCCACCAAGACTATTTGTGATATTTATTTTCTTTCTGTAAAACCGTGGTATCTTTCTCCACCAAGACTATTTGTGGTATTTATTTTATTTCTGTAAAACCGTGGTATCTTTCTCCACCAAGACTATTTGTGATATTTATTTTCTTTCTGTAAAACCGTGGTATCTTTCTCCACCAAGACTATTTGTGATATTTTTTTTATTTCTGTAAAACCGTGGTATCTTTCTCCACCAAGACTATTTGTGATATTTATTTTCTTTCTGTAAAACCGTGGTATCTTTCTCCACCAAGACTATTTGTGATATTTTCTTACTTTCTGTAAAGCCGTGGTATCTTTCTCCACCAAGACTATTTGTGGTATTTATTTTATTTCTGTAAAACCGTGGTATCTTTCTCCACCAAGACTATTTGTGATATTTATTTTATTTCTGTAAAACCGTGGTATCTTTCTCCACCAAGACTATTTGTGGTATTTTCTTACTTTCTGTAAAACCGTGGTATTTTTCTCCACCAAGACTATTTGTGGTATTTATTTTCTTTCTGTAAACCCGTGGTATCTTTCTCCACCAAGACTATTTGTGGTATTTATTTTCTTAAAACCGTGGTATCTTTCTCCACCAAAACCGTGGTATCTTTCTCCACCAAGACTATTTGTGACTATTTATTTTATTTTCTGTAAAACCGTGGTATCTTTCTCCACCAAGACTATTTGTGATATTTATTTTCTTTCTGTAAAACCGTGGTATCTTTCTCCACCAAGACTATTTGTGATATTTATTTTATTTCTGTAAAACCGTGGTATCTTTCTCCACCAAGACTATTTGTGATATTTATTTTCTGTAAAACCGTGGTATCTTTCTCCACCAAGACTAAAACCGTGGTATCTTTCTCCACCAAGACTATTTGTGATATTTATTTTCTTTCTGTAAAACCGTGGTATCTTTCTCCACCAAGACTATTTGTGATATTTATTTTTTCTTTCTGTAAAACCGTGGTATCTTTCTCCACCAAGACTATTTGTGATATTTATTTTCTTTCTGTAAAACCGTGGTATCTTTCTCCACCAAGACTATTTGTGATATTTATTTCTTTCTTTCTGTAAAACCGTGGTATCTTTCTCCACCAAGACTATTTGTGATATTTATTTTCTTTCTGTAAAACCGTGGTATCTTTCTCCACCAAGACTATTTGTGGTATTTATTTTCTTTCTGTAAAACCGTGGTATCTTTCTCCACCAAGACTATTTGTGGTATTTATTTTCTTTCTGTAAAACCGTAAAACCGGTATCTTTCTCCACCAAGACTATTTGTGGTATTTATTTTATTTCTGTAAAACCGTGGTATCTTTCTCCACCAAGACTATTTGTGATATTTATTTTATTTCTGTAAAACCGTGGTATCTTTCTCCACCAAGACTATTTGTGATATTTTGGTTTTATTTTCTGTAAAACCGTGGTATCTTTCTCCACCAAGACTATTTGTGATATTTATTTTATTTCTGTAAAACCGTGGTATCTTTCTCCACCAAGACTATTTGTGATATTTATTTTCTTTCTGTAAAACCGTGGTATCTTTCTCCACCAAGACTATTTGTGGTATTTTCTTTCTTTCTGTAAAACCGTGGTATCTTTCTCCACCAAGACTATTTGTGATATTTATTTTATTTCTGTAAAACCGTGGTATCTTTCTCCACCAAGACTATTTGTGGTATTTTCTTACTTTCTGTAAAACCGTGGTATCTTTCTCCACCAAGACTATTTGTGGTATTTTCTTACTTTCTGTAAAACCGTGGTATCTTTCTCCACCAAGACTATTTGTGGTATTTATTTTCTTTCTGTAAACCCGTGGTATCTTTCTCCACCAAGACTATTTGTGGTATTTATTTTCTTTCTGTAAAACCGTGGTATCTTTCTCCACCAAGACTATTTGTGGTATTTATTTTCTTTCTGTAAAACCGTGGTATCTTTCTCCACCAAGACTATTTGTGATATTTATTTTATTTCTGTAAAACTGTGGTATCTTTCTCCACCAAGACTACTTGTGATATTTATTTTATTTCTGTAAAACCGTGGTATCTTTCTCCACCAAGACTATTTGTGGTATTTATTTTCTTTCTGTAAAACCGTGGTATCTTTCTCCACCAAGACTATTTGTGATATTTTCTTTCTTTCTGTAAAACCGTGGTATCTTTCTCCACCAAGACTATTTGTGATATTTATTTTCTTTCTGTAAAACCGTGGTATCTTTCTCCACCAAGACTATTTGTGATATTTATTTTCTTTCTGTAAAACCGTGGTATCTTTCTCCACCAAGACTATTTGTGGTATTTATTTTCTTTCTGTAAAACCGTGGTATCTTTCTCCACCAAGACTATTTGTGGTATTTATTTTCTTTCTGTAAAACCGTGGTATCTTTCTCCACCAAGACTATTTGTGATATTTATTTTATTTCTGTAAAACCGTGGTATCTTTCTCCACCAAGACTATTTGTGATATTTATTTTCTTTCTGTAAAACCGTGGTATCTTTCTCCACCAAGACTATTTGTGATATTTATTTTACTTTCTGTAAAACCGTGGTATCTTTCTCCACCAAGACTATTTGTGATATTTATTTTATTTCTGTAAAACCGTGGTATCTTTCTCCACCAAGACTATTTGTGATATTTATTTTCTTTCTGTAAAACCGTGGTATCTTTCTCCACCAAGACTATTTGTGATATTTATTTTCTTTCTGTAAAACCGTGGTATCTTTCTCCACCAAGACTATTTGTGATATTTATTTTCTTTCTGTAAAACCGTGGTATCTTTCTCCACCAAGACTATTTGTGGTATTTATTTTCTTTCTGTAAAACCGTGGTATCTTTCTCCACCAAGACTATTTGTGATATTTATTTTATTTCTGTAAAACCGTGGTATCTTTCTCCACCAAGACTATTTGTGATATTTATTTTATTTCTGTAAAACCGTGGTATCTTTCTCCACCAAGACTATTTGTGATATTTATTTTATTTCTGTAAAACCGTGGTATCTTTCTCCACCAAGACTATTTGTGATATTTATTTTCTTTCTGTAAAACCGTGGTATCTTTCTCCAACAAGACTATTTGTGATATTTATGGTATCTTTCTCCAGCAAGACTATTTGTGGTATTTTCTTACTTTCTGTAAAACCGTGATATCTTTCTCCACCAAGACTATTTGTGATATTTATTTTATTTCTGTAAAACCGTGGTATCTTTCTCCACCAAGACTATTTGTGGTATTTTCTTACTTTCTGTAAAACCGTGGTATCTTTCTCCAACAAGACTATTTGTGATATTTTCTTTCTTTCTGTAAAACCGTGGTATCTTTCTCCACCAAGACTATTTGTGATATTTATTTTCTTTCTGTAAAACCGTGGTATCTTTCTCCACCAAGACTATTTGTGGTATTTATTTTCTTTCTGTAAAACCGTGGTATCTTTCTCCACCAAGACTATTTGTGGTATTTATTTTCTTTCTGTAAAACCGTGGTATCTTTCTCCACCAAGACTATTTGTGGTATTTATTTTCTTTCTGTAAAACCGTGGTATCTTTCTCCACCAAGACTATTTGTGATATTTATTTTATTTCTGTAAAACTGTGGTATCTTTCTCCACCAAGACTATTTGTGATATTTATTTTATTTCTGTAAAACCGTGGTATCTTTCTCCACCAAGACTATTTGTGATATTTATTTTCTTTCTGTAAAACCGTGGTATCTTTCTCCACCAAGACTATTTGTGGTATTTTCTTTCTTTCTGTAAAACCGTGGTATCTTTCTCCACCAAGACTATTTGTGGTATTTATTTTCTTTCTGTAAAACCGTGGTATCTTTCTCCACCAAGACTATTTGTGATATTTATTTTCTTTCTGTAAAACCGTGGTATCTTTCTCCACCAAGACTATTTGTGATATTTTTTTACTTTCTGTAAAACCGTGGTATCTTTCTCCACCAAGACTATTTGTGATATTTATTTTCTTTCTGTAAAACCGTGGTATCTTTCTCCACCAAGACTATTTGTGATATTTTTTTTCTTTCTGTAAAACCGTGGTATCTTTCTCCACCAAGACTATTTGTGGTATTTATTTTATTTCTGTAAAACCGTGGTATCTTTCTCCACCAAGACTATTTGTGATATTTATTTTCTTTCTGTAAAACCGTGGTATCTTTCTCCACCAAGACTATTTGTGATATTTATTTTCTTTCTGTAAAACCGTGGTATCTTTCTCCACCAAGACTATTTGTGGTATTTATTTTCTTTCTGTAAAACCGTGGTATCTTTCTCCACCAAGACTATTTGTGGTATTTATTTTTTTTCTGTAAAACCGTGGTATCTTTCTCCACCAAGACTATTTGTGATATTTATTTTCTTTCTGTAAAACCGTGGTATCTTTTTCTCCACCAAGACTATTTGTGATATTTATTTTTCTGTAAAACCGTGGTACCAAGACTATTTGTGATATTTATTTTATTTCTGTAAAACTGTGGTATCTTTCTCCACCAAGACTACTTGTGATATTTATTTTATTTCTGTAAAACCGTGGTATCTTTCTCCACCAAGACTATTTGTGGTATTTATTTTCTTTCTGTAAAACCGTGGTATCTTTCTCCACCAAGACTATTTGTGATATTTATTTTCTTTCTGTAAAACCGTGGTATCTTTCTCCACCAAGACTATTTGTGATATTTTCTTACTTTCTGTAAAACCGTGGTATCTTTCTCCACCAAGACTATTTGTGATATTTATTTTCTTTCTGTAAAACCGTGGTATCTTTCTCCACCAAGACTATTTGTGATATTTTCTTACTTTCTGTAAAACCGTGGTATCTTTCTCCACCAAGACTATTTGTGGTATTTATTTTCTTTCTGTAAAACCGTGGTATCTTTCTCCACCAAGACTATTTGTGATATTTATTTTCTTTCTGTAAAACCGTGGTATCTTTCTCCACCAAGACTATTTGTGATATTTTCTTACTTTCTGTAAAACCGTGGTATCTTTCTCCACCAAGACTATTTGTGATATTTATTTTCTTTCTGTAAAACCGTGGTATCTTTCTCCACCAAGACTATTTGTGGTATTTATTTTATTTCTGTAAAACCGTGGTATCTTTCTCCACCAAGACTATTTGTGATATTTATTTTCTTTCTGTAAAACCGTGGTATCTTTCTCCACCAAGACTATTTGTGATATTTTCTTACTTTCTGTAAAACCGTGGTATCTTTCTCCACCAAGACTATTTGTGATATTTATTTTCTTTCTGTAAAACCGTGGTATCTTTCTCCACCAAGACTATTTGTGATATTTATTTTCTTTCTGTAAAACCGTGGTATCTTTCTCCACCAAGACTATTTGTGGTATTTATTTTTTTTCTGTAAAACCGTGGTATCTTTCTCCACCAAGACTATTTGTGGTATTTATTTTCTTTCTGTAAAACCGTGGTATCTTTCTCCACCAAGACTATTTGTGATATTTTCTTACTTTCTGTAAAACCGTGGTATCTTTCTCCACCAAGACTATTTGTGATATTTATTTTATTTCTGTAAAACCGTGGTATCTTTCTCCACCAAGACTATTTGTGATATTTATTTTATTTCTGTAAAACCGTGGTATCTTTCTCCACCAAGACTATTTGTGATATTTTCTTACTTTCTGTAAAACCGTGGTATCTTTCTCCACCAAGACTATTTGTGGTATTTTTTTTAAAACCGTTTCTGTAAAACCGTGGTATCTTTCTCCACCAAGACTATTTGTGGTATTTATTTTATTTCTGTAAACCCGTGGTATCTTTCTCCACCAAGACTATTTGTGGTATTTATTTTCTTTCTGTAAAACCGTGGTATCTTTCTCCACCAAGACTATTTGTGGTATTTATTTTCTTTCTGTAAAACCGTGGTATCTTTCTCCACCAAGACTATTTGTGATATTTATTTTATTTCTGTAAAACCGTGGTATCTTTCTCCACCAAGACTATTTGTGATATTTATTTTTTTTCTGTAAAACCGTGGTATCTTTCTCCACCAAGACTATTTGTGGTATTTATTTTATTTCTGTAAAACCGTGGTATCTTTCTCCACCAAGACTATTTGTGATATTTATTTTCTTTCTGTAAAACCGTGGTATCTTTCTCCACCAAGACTATTTGTGATATTTTCTTACTTTCTGTAAAACCGTGGTATCTTTCTCCACCAAGACTATTTGTGATATTTATTTTCTTTCTGTAAAACCGTGGTATCTTTCTCCACCAAGACTATTTGTGATATTTTTTTACTTTCTGTAAAGCCGTGGTATCTTTCTCCACCAAGACTATTTGTGGTATTTATTTTATTTCTGTAAAACCGTGGTATCTTTCTCCACCAAGACTATTTGTGATATTTATTTTCTTTCTGTAAAACCGTGGTATCTTTCTCCACCAAGACTATTTGTGATATTTATTTTCTTTCTGTAAAACCGTGGTATCTTTCTCCACCAAGACTATTTGTGGTATTTTTTTTCTTTCTGTAAAACCGTGGTATCTTTCTCCACCAAGACAATTTGTGGTATTTATTTTTTTTCTGTAAACCCGTGGTATCTTTCTCCACCAAGACCATTTGTGGTATTTATTTTCTTTCTGTAAAACCGTGGTATCTTTCTCCACCAAGACTATTTGTGATATTTATTTTCTTTCTGTAAAACCGTGGTATCTTTCTCCACCAAGACTATTTGTGATATTTTCTTACTTTCTGTAAAACCGTGGTATCTTTCTCCACCAAGACTATTTGTGATATTTATTTTCTTTCTGTAAAACCGTGGTATCTTTCTCCACCAAGACTATTTGTGATATTTTCTTACTTTCTGTAAAACCGTGGTATCTTTCTCCACCAAGACTATTTGTGGTATTTATTTTCTTTCTGTAAAACCGTGGTATCTTTCTCCACCAAGACTATTTGTGATATTTATTTTCTTTCTGTAAAACCGTGGTATCTTTCTCCACCAAGACTATTTGTGATATTTTCTTACTTTCTGTAAAACCGTGGTATCTTTCTCCACCAAGACTATTTGTGATATTTATTTTCTTTCTGTAAAACCGTGGTATCTTTCTCCACCAAGACTATTTGTGGTATTTATTTTATTTCTGTAAAACCGTGGTATCTTTCTCCACCAAGACTATTTGTGATATTTATTTTCTTTCTTTAAAACCGTGGTATCTTTCTCGTCCAAGACTATTTGTGATATTTTCTTACTTTCTGTAAAACCGTGGTATCTTTCTCCACCAAGACTATTTGTGATATTTATTTTCTTTCTGTAAAACCGTGGTATCTTTCTCCATGAAGACTATTTGTGGTATTTATTTTCTTTATGTAAAACCGTGGTATCTTTCTCTACCAAGACAATTTGTGGTATTTATTTTTTTCTGTAAAACCGTGGTATCTTTCTCCACCAAGACTATTTGTGGTATTTATTTTCTTTCTGTAAAACCGTGGTATCTTTCTCCACCAAGACTATTTGTGATATTTTCTTTCTTTCTGTAAAACCGTGGTATCTTTCTCCACCAAGACTATTTGTGATATTTATTTTATTTCTGTAAAACTGTGGTATCTTTCTCCACCAAGACTACTTGTGATATTTATTTTATTTCTGTAAAACCGTGGTATCCTTTTCCATCAAGACGATCTGTGGTATTTTCATACCTTCTGTAAAACCGTGGTATTTTTCTCCATGAAGACTATTTGTGGTATTTTTTACTTTCTGTAAAACTGTGGTATTTTTCTCCACCAAAACTATTTGTGGTATTTATTTTCTTTGTGTAAACCCTTGGTATCTTTCTCCACCAACACCATTTGTGGTATTTATTTTCTTTCTATTAAACCGTGGTATCTTTCTCCACCAAGACTATTTGTGGTATTTATTTTCTTTCTATAAAACCGTGGTATCTTTCTCCACCAAGACTATTTGTGATATTTATTTTATTTCTGTAAAACTGTGGTATCTTTCTCCACCAAGACTATTTGTGATATTTATTTTTTTTCTGTAAAACCGTGGTATCTTTCTCCACCAAGACTATTTGTGGTATTTATTTTATTTCTGTAAAACTGTGGTATCTTTCTCTTCCAAGACTATTTGTGATATTTTCTTACTTTCTGTAAAACCGTGGTATCTTTCTCCACCAAGACTATTTGTGATATTTATTTTCTTTCTGTAAAACCGTGGTATCTTTCTCCACCAAGACTATTTGTGATATTTTCTTACTTTATCTGTAAAGCCGTGGTATCTTTCTCCACCAAGACTATTTGTGGTATTTATTTTATTTCTGTAAAACCGTGGTATCTTTCTCCACCAAGACTATTTGTGATATTTATTTTCTTTCTGTAAAACCGTGGTATCTTTCTCGTCCAAGACTATTTGTGATATTTGCTTACTTTCTGTAAAACCGTGGTATCTTTCTCCACCAAGACTATTTGTGGTATTTTCTTACTTTCTGTAAAACTGTGGTATTTTTCTCCACCAAGACTATTTGTGGTATTATTTTCTTTCTTTAAACCCGTGGTATCTTTCTTCACCAAGACTTTTTGTGGTATTTATTTTCTTTATCTAAAACCGTGGTATTTTTCTCTACCAAGACTATTTGTGGTATTTATTTTCTTTCTATAAAACCGTGGTATCTTTCTCCACCAAGACTATTTGTGATATTTATTTATTTTCTGTAAAACCGTAATATCTTTCTCCACCAAGACTAATTGTGGTATTTATTTTCTTTCTGTAAAACCGTGATATCTTTCTCCAACAAGACTATTTGTGATATTTATTTTATTTCTGTAAAACCGTGGTATCTTTCTCCACCAAGACTATTTGTGATATTATCTTACTTTCTGTAAAACCGTGGTATCTTTCTCCACCAAGACTATTTGTGGTATTTATTTTCTTTCTATAAAACCGTGGTATCTTTCTCTACCAAGACTATTTGTGGTATTTATTTTCTTTCTGTAAAACCGTGGTATCTTTCTCAACCAAGACTATTTGTTATATTTATTTTCTTTCTGTAAAACCGTGGTATTTTTCTTTTCTCTGTTGTCTCTAACCTTGGATTCCTGGTTAGCTGAGTTATTGCTCCTGTTTGTTTCTGTACATTTTATTTGTTGTTGGCTTGTTTTCTGTGGCCATTGGTCAGTTTTTCTTCTGGTATCATTTCTCTCTTGCAAATTTTGAGTCTTCCCCATTTAAGACTTTTTCTTTAATTATCTTACCTTCAAATCAAATCCCATTATTTATCAGTTTTGTTTATGTATATATAATTTATGAGCGAAGTTTTCTTTCAATTTTAGAGTTTTCTGTAACGTCTGACAGAATTCGTATTAAAAAAATTAAAACAGAGTCGATATTTTTAATCTCATCAATTCAGTTAAAAATCACAGCTGATGTAACACTGTGGTGGAAAAGAAGGTATGAGATCCACTTTTTGACGCTGATTGTTGTTACGCAGGTAATATATAGCCACCGGAAATTTGTTTTGGTTTGATTTGTATTCAATTTCGCGCAAAGCTAAACGAGGGCTATCTTCACTAGCCGTCACTAAACTAGCAGTGTAAAACTAGAGGTAAGGTAGCTAGTCATCACCACCCATCGCTAACTCTTGGGCTACTCTTTTACCAACGAATAGTGGGATTGACCGCCACTTATAACGGCCCCACGGCTGAAAGGGCGAGCATGTTTGATGTGACAGGGATTTTAACACGCGACCATCAGATTACGAGTAGAGTGCCTCAACCACCTGGCCATGTCGGGCCCCGAAAATTTGGTCACTTATAGGAAAGGAATGTACTCACACTTTCCTCCATATCGTTGAATCTTAGAGATGTGTACTGATCGGGGATTTTGAACTTCCATGGTGGGAATATTCCTTATACCTAATGGCTTTGGAGAATACAAGAATATGGATTATCTTGGGACACCAGGACCATGCTGCAACAAATGGTGTGAGTGTGTTTTTCTTATAGCAAAGCCATATCGGGCTATCTGCTCAGCTCACCGAGGGGAATCGAACCTGTGATTTTAGCGTTGTAAATCCGGAGACATACCGCTGTACAAGCGGGGGGCACAACAAATGGTACACAAGCCACCATAGGAAAAATGTAATATCTTCTAAAAGGTAAGAACTGATGGATAAGAAGTAATTATATGGTGAGGCACCAAAATAATTTTAAAGTAACATTACTAAAGCTTTCTTAAATTGGAATATTTAAAGGTATCCTAACGCATAAATTAACAGCACTAAAAATACGCATTTAAAGAGGCAAGCTTAAATAGCAAATTAGGAAATAAAATCAAAAAGTTAACTTTTTCTTTTAACATATTTAGAACAAATCTCTACTTCCATTTTATTCCTATTTTAACGTTTTCTTTTACTGAAAGCTACATTAATATGTCGACATCTATCCTTCGTTTTGCAATGATGTAACATCTTGTGAGTTTCTTAAAACACATTTCTTATTTCGCCACAGCCTCTTTAAAATTAGCTATTTTTTAGGGAAGAGAAGGAAGATGTCATGAAGGATTGGAAATGTCTAGAAACATGTCATTACATTTATATTGCCACTTTACACTGTTCTACCCAAGTTAAGTTTGTTTCCAAATATTTTACGTAGATATAAAAAAGTATTTTCATCACAATGGTAATCTATTTCCAAGTCAAAGATGGCGTCATTTCTGGTTCATAAAAGAAAGAAAAAAGTAAAGGTTTTTGGTTTTGTAACGTTATGTTTCATTTCTTAGTTATACTGCTTATAGTTAGTTAGTTACCTGAATAAGAAATAGAACTGACAAAATTATGAAACATAAAACTCGCTAATAAGAAATATAAAGCACTTGGCCTATCTGGTTTTTCTCTAACTAGACAGATAGTCTATAATTTTATATCAATATTAATGTAAGTGACCTAAGATATTCTTAACTGTGGAAGTTTTAATGAATCAGGCGTGATCTGTTGGTAGGTGTGATCTGAGAGTCCATGGACTGTACTTCGGTGTCTCGGAAATGCGATCCGTACTTTAGGACTGTGAATGAATTACAAAATTAGCCCAGAAGTTGAAAGTGGATACTGTTAACTTACTGTCTTCCCTCTTGCCTGGCATTTCAAAAATTAGGAACGACTACAGCTTATGGAAGCCCTATGTAACTGAAACAAACAACAGATTTATTAAGTGTGAATATTGTGAAAATAGTTTTCATACATATAGTTTTTTAAATACTAACCTGTGTAAGTAATTCAATGTCTGAAGAAAACGAAGTTTTTATCCATTTTTTATGAAATGATGTTAAACGTCAATATTTGATGTTTCTTTGGTATTCCAGGCACCACTAAGTGAATTGAATCTCGATCAGCCTTTGTATGTGGGTGGGTTTAGAAATCTGTCTTCCCTGAATAAATATTCTGGCATATTTAAGAGATTCAACGGTGCTATCCAGCGAATTATTGTAAACGGGGAAATATGGGATAACTTATTCGATAAGGCAACAGACTCGGTTGGAGTGAGTACATACACTGGAGCACCATGTGCAGAAGGGATATGTTTGAATGAAGGAATCTGTGTCCCCGTGCTGAACGAATTCACGTGCCGATGTCCCACGAAATTTATTGGTCTTCAGTGTGAAAAAAGTAAGTTGAATGAACGTTAATATGTGGCTTCCATTACGTGATAAATATTGTTTAAAGTTAAAAATTGTTTGAAAGTCTAAGGATTTTATCGCTGTGAGTAACTTACCCACTGAACTGAAATAATGTAATTTTAGTGACATATTTGCTTCAGAAACTATTGTTTGCAGCATAATTTAAGATTTTATGGTCAATGAGTGTCATGGTATTACATTATTTACCCTGTTAAGTTTGTGGCCTTACGATTATTTAACTTGAATTTCCATACAGTACAAGCAAGACTCATATAAATTATGATTTTTTGCTACTATCTAGTCACATATTTGCGTCCAATAGGAGTTATGTGTTTGATAATCCTGTAATCATTATTTGGTTTAACCCTAGAGTAATGGTCCAGTGTAGTGTAAACAAATTTTCTAAAGACTTCTTCATAATGTCAACTTTCAAAGAGAAATGTTTGTGTTTTTCTAGGTTTGGTGAAAGAAGACAAAAACAGACCAGTATCTTTTAATGGGAAAACGTATTTCAGCTTTCCCAACAGAATATCTAGGAGGTTTGTTTTAATTTCGTATCACCAGCTTTGCTAACAGAATATCTAGGAGGTTTGTTTTAATTTCGTATCACCGGCTTTGCTAACAGAATATCTAGGAGGTTTGTTTTAATTTCGTATTACCAGTTTTGCTAACAGAATATCTAGGAGGTTTGTTTTAATTTCGTATCACCAGCTTTGCTAACAGAATATCTAAGAGGTCTGTTTTTTTTATTTTGTATCACCAACTTTCCTAAAAGAATATTTTGGAGATTTGTTTTTATTTCGTGTAACCTGCTTTTCTATCAAAATATGTAGAAGGTTTGTTTTTTATTTCGTATCACCAACTTTGCTAACAGAATATCTAGGAGATTTGTTTTTATTTCGTATCATAGAAGTTTAACGAAGTGAAGTATAATAAACTTAATTATATCTCCTACGTATAGGTTCTTAGAGGGAATAAACGATTTGATGGTCAACAAAATATAAACCCTAATAACCCCTGACAAAAATATCTAGTAAAATAGGTAATCATTGTATTCGTTGCTAAGTAACAAGAGGTGGATTTAATTTTTGATTTTACTCTACTGACATATTTTCTCATAAAATTTAAATCATCTCTGTTATATTTCTAAAGCTACTTCAGTCGTGTTTCAAAGTTCAGGTAACAGGACCTCTAAATGAACTAACTACACATGGTCTGTACAAACACCGTCTCTGCTTATATCCAGTTCTAAGATACTAACTATTTACTTTGATCTTTCTCTATACTAACAGTGAAGGCCTGTCGCTGGAAGCAATGGAGACAGGGTAAGACATCTTGTTCAATTTACGCATGCTCTAATTAAACACAATTTGCATGAAACTCGGCTAGGTTTCCAACTACTCTATTACCATCGTCTGTGTTTTTATTCGTACATAATAAAAATGTTACTTATAACCTGTAGAACTGTTGCTACTGTTTCCTTAATCATCAGTATCCTCTGTCTTTTTACACGTACATAATAAAAATATTACTTATAACCTGTAGACTTCCTGCTACTGGTTTCTTAGTCGTCAGTATCCTCTGTCTTTTTATACGTACATAAAAAATGTTACTTACAATCTACAGACTTGCTGCTACTGATTTTTTAGTCATCAGTATCCTCTGTTTTGAATACGTAGGTAATAAAAAGGTTACTTATAACCTATAGACTTGCTACTACAGACTCCTTAGTCATCAGTATCCTATGTCTTTTTATACGTGTATAATAAAAATGTTGCTTATAACCTGTAGACTTGCTGCTACTGCTTCCTCAGTCATCATCATCGTCTGTCTTTTTATACGTACATAATGAAAAGGTTACTTATAACTTATAGACTTGTTACTACAGATTTCTTAGTCATCAGTATCCTCTGTCTTTTTATACGTACATAATAAAAATATTACTTATAACCTGTAGACTTGCTACTACTGTTTCCTTAGTCATCAGTATTTTATATCTTTTTATACGTACATAATCAAAATGTTACTTATAACCTATAGACTTGCTACTACAGATTCCTTAGTCATCAGTATCCTCTGTTTTTTTATACGTACGTAATAAAAATTTTACTTATAACCTGCAGACCTGCTGCTACTGGTTCCTTAGCAATCAGTATTTTCTGTCATTTTATATATACGTAATAAAAATGTTACTTATAACCTGTAGACTTGCTTCTTCTCGTTCCTTAGTCATCACTATCCTCTGTCTCTTTATATCTACAAAAAAAATGTTATTCTTAACTTGTAACCTTGCTGCTTTTGGTTCCTTAGTCATCAGTATTTTCAGCCTTTTTATAAGTACATAATAACAATGTTCTTTATAACCTGTAGACTTGCTGCTACTGGTTCCTTAGTCATCAGGATTTTCTGTCATTTTATACGTACATAATAAAATGTTACTTATAACCTGTAGAGTTGCTGCTACTAGTTCCTTAATCATCAGTATCCTCTGTCTTTTTATACGTGTATAATAAAAATGTTACTTATAACCTGTATACTTGCTGCTACTGGTTCCTTAATCATCAGTATCCTACGTCTTTTTATTTGTACATAATAAAAATGTTACTTATAACCTGTAGACTTTCTGCTTCTCGTTCCTTAGTCATCAGTATCCTGTCTTTTTATACGTACATAATAATAATGTTACTTACAACCCTGTAGACCCCTGCTACTGGTTCCTTAGTCATCATTATCCTCTGTCTTTGTATAGGTACATAAAAAAAATGTTACTGATAAACTGCAGACGCTGCTACTGATTCCTTAGTCATCAGTATCCTCTGTCTTTTTATACATACGTAATAAAAATATCACTTATAACCTATAGACTTGCTGCTACTTGTTCCTAAATCATCATTATCTTCTGTCTTTTTATACGTGCATAAAAAAATGTTACTTATAACCTGTATACTTGCTGCTACAGTTCCTTAGTCATCTTTATCGTCTGTCTTTTTATACTTACATAATAAAACAGTTACTTAAAACCTGTAGTCTTGCTGCTACTGGTTCCTTAATCATCAGTATCCTATGTTTTTATACGTACATAATAAAAATGTTACTTACAACCTGTAGACTTGGTACTATTGGTTTTTTAGTCATCAGTATCCCCTGTCTTTGTATAGGTACATAATAAAAATGTTACTGATAAAGTGCAGACTCTGCTACTGATTCCTTAGTCATCAGTATCCTCTGTCTTTTTATACATACGCAATAAAAATATCACTTATAACCTGTGGACCTGCTGCTACTGGTTCTTTAACCATCAGTATTTTCTGTCGGTTTATATGTACGTAATAAAAATGTTACTTATAACATATACACTTGCTTCTTCTGGTTCCTTAGTCATCAATATCCTCTGTCTCTTTATACGTATATAAAAATATGATATTTTTAACTTGTAACCTTGCTGCTTTTGGTTCCTTAGTCATCAGAATTTTCAGTCTTTTTATAGGTACGTAATAACAATGTTCATTATATCCTGTAGACTTGCTACTACTGGTTCCTTAGTCATCAGTATCTTCTGTTTTTTTATACCAACATAATAAAAATGTTACTTACAACTTGTAGACTTCCTGCTACTGGTTCCTTAGTCATCAAGATACTCTGTCTTTTTATGCGTACATAATTAAATGTTACTTATACCTATAGAGTTCCTGCTACTTTTCTTTAGTCATTAGTATCATCTCTCGTTTTATACGTACGTAAAAAAAAAGTTACTTACAACCTGTACACTTGCTGCTACTAGTTCCTTAGTCATCAGTATCATCTGTCTTTATATCATTATTATAGTAATAATGTTACTTGCATCCTGTAGACTTTCTGCTACTCGTTCATTAGTCATCAGTATCCCCTTTTTTACGTATATAACATAAATGTTACTTATAAACTGTAGACTTGCTGCTACTGATTCCTAAGTCATCATTATCCTCTGTTTTTCATATGTACATAATAAAAATGTTACTTATAACCTTTAGACTTGCTGCTACTGGTTCCTTAGTCATCAGTATCATCTGTCTTTCCTTGCTACTTCTCGTTCATTAGTCATAAGTATCCTCTGTCTCTTTAATCGTACATAATAAAAATATTACTTATAACCTGTAGCCTTGTTGCTTGTGGTTTCTTAGTTATCAGTTTCTTCTGTCTTTTTATACGTACATAATAAAACGTTACTTACAACATGTAGACTTCCTACTACCGGTTCCTTAGTCATCTGTATCCTCTGTCTTTTACACGTACATAATAAAAATATTACTTATAACCTATACAGTTACTTCTACTGTTTTCTTAATCATCAGTATCCTACGTCTTTTTATACGTACATAATAAAAATGTTACTTAAAACCTATAGACTTGCTGCTACTTGTTCCTAAATCATCATTATCTTCTGTCTTTTTATACGTGCATAAAAAATGTTACTTATAACCTGTAGACTTGCTGCTACTGGTTCCTTAGTCATCAGTATAGTCTGACTTTTTATACGCACATATTAAATATCTCACTTATAACCTGTAGACCTGCTGCTACTGGTTCTTTAACCATCAGTATTTTCTGTCGGTTTATATGTACGTAATAAAAATGTTACTTATAACAATTAGACTTGCTTCTTCTCGTTCCTTAGTCATGAGTATCCTCTGTCTCTTTATACGTGTATAAAAATATGATATTTTTAACTTGTAACCTTGCTGCTTTTGGTTCCATAGTCATCAGTATTTTCAGTCTTTTTATAGGTACGTAATAACAATGTTCATTATAACCTCTAGACTTGCTGCTACTGTTTTTTAGTCATTAGTATCCTTTGTGATTCTATACCTACGTAATAAAAATGTTACTTACAACCTGTAGACTTGCTGCTACTAGTTCCTTAGTCATCAGTATCTTGTCTTTTTATACGTGTATAATAAAAATGTTGCTTTTCACCTGTACACTTGCTGATACTGGTTCCTTAATCATCAGTATTCTACGTCTTTTTATTTGTATATAATAATAACGTTAATTTTAACTTCTCGAATTCCTACTACTGTTTCCTTTGTCATTATTATACTTTTGTTTTTTATATTTACATTATAAAAATGTTACTTATAACCTGTACACTTACTGCTACTCGTTTTTTATTCATCAGTATCTTCCGTCTATTAATACGTACATAATAAAAATGTTACTTAAAACCTGAAGAATTGCTGCTACTAGTTCCTTAAACATCAGTATTCTCTGTCTTTTCATACGTACATAATAAAAACTTTAATTATAACCTCTAGACTTGCTGCTACTAGTTCCTTAGTCATCATTATACTTTTGTTTTTTATACGTACATAATAAAAATGTTATTTATAACCAGTAGACTTCCTACTACTGTTTCCTTAGTCATCATTATACTTTTGTTTTTTCTACTTACATTATAAAAATTTTACTTATAACCTGTACACTTACTGCTACTGGTTTCTTAGTCATCAGTATCCCCTATCTTTTTTTACGTACATAATATAAATATCACTTATAACCTGTAGACTTGCTACTACTGGTTCCTAAATCATCATTATTTTCTGTCTTTTTATACGTGCATAAAAAATGTTACTTATAACCTGTATACTTGCTGCTACAGTTCCTTAGTCATCATTATCGTCTGTCTTTTTATACGTACATAATAAAAAGATTACTTATAACCTATAGACTTGTTGCAACAGATTCCTTAGTCATCAGTTTCCCCTGTCTTTTTTACGTAAATAATATAAATGTTATTTATAACCTGTACACTTGCTACTTCTCGTTTTTTAGTCATCAGTATCCTCTGTCTCCTTATACGTACATGATAATAATGTTACTTATAAACTGAAGAGGTGCCGCTTTTCTTTCTTTACTCATCAGTATCCTATGTTTCTTGATACGTACATAATAAAAATGTTACTTACAATCTGTAGACTTGCTGCTACTGGTTCCTTAATCATCAGTATCCAACGTCTTTTTATTTGTACATAATAATAACGTTAATTTTAACTTCTCGACTTGCTGCTACTGTTTCCTTAGTCATCATTATCATCTGTCTTTTTATACTTACGTAATAAAAATATTACTTCTAACCTGTAGGCTTTCTACTACTGTTTCCTTAGTCATCATTATACTTTTGTTTTTTCTACTTACATTATAAAAATGTTACTTATAACCTGTACACTTACTGCTACTGGTTTCTTATTCATCAGTACCTTCCGTCTATTAATACGTACATAATAAAAATGTTACTTAAAACCTGAAGAATTGCTGCTACTAGTTCCTTAAACATCAGTATTCTCTGTCTTTTCATACGTACATAATAAAAACTTTAATTATAACCTCTAGACTTCCTCTTACTGGTTCCTTAGTCATCAGTATCATCTGTCTTTATATACGTGTGTAATAAAAATGTTGCTTATAACCTGTACACTTGCTGCTTCTGGTTCCTTAATCATGAGTATCCTACGTCTTAATATTTGTACATAATAAAAACGTTAATTTTAACTTCTCGACTTCCTACTACTGTTTCCTTAGTCATCATTATACTTTTGTTTTTTATACTTACATTATAAAAATGTTACTTATAATCTGTACACTTACTGCTATTCGTTTTTTATTCATCAGTATCTTCCGTCTATTAATACATGCATAATAAAAACATTAATTATAACCTCTAGACTTGCTGCTACTAGTTCCTTAGTCATCAGTGTCCTCTGTCTTTTTATACGTGTATAATAAAAATGTTTATTATAACCTGTACACTTGCTACTACTGTTTCCTTAGTCATCAGTATACTTTTGTTTTTTCTACTTACATTATAAAAATTTTACTTATAACCTGTACACTTACTGCTACTGGTTTCTTAGTCATCAGTATTCCCTATCTTTTTTACGTACATAATATAAATATCACTTATAACCTGTAGACTTGTTGCTACTGGTTCCTTAATCATCAGTATTTTATATCTTTTTATACGTACATAATAAAATGTTACTTATAACCTGTATACTTGCTGCTACTGGTTATTTAATCATCAGTATCTTCTGTCCTTGTATACGTACATAATAAAACGTTACATACAACCTGTAGACTTGCTGCTAATAGTTCCTTAATCATCAGTATCCTGTGTTTTTATACGTACATAATAAAAATGTTACTTACAACCTGTAGACTTGGTACTACTGGTTTTTCATCATCAGTATCCCCTGTCTTTTTACGTAAATAATATAAATGTTATTTATAACCTCTACACTTGCTGCTTCTCGTTTTTTAGTCATCAGTATCCTCTGTCTCCTTATACGTACATGATAATAATGTTACTTACAATCTGTAGATTTGCTGCTATCGGTTCTATAGTCATCAGTATTCTCTGTCTTTTTATATGAACGTAATAAAAATGTTACTTACAACTTCTAGATTTGCTGCTACTCGTTCCTTAGTCATCAGAATCCTCTCTTTTGTTATACGTAGATAATAAAAACATTAATTATAACTTCTAGACTTGCTGCTACTGGTTCCTTAATCATCAGTATCTTCTGTCTTTTTATACGTACATAATGAAAAGGTTACCTATAACCTATAGACTTACTACTACAGATTCCTTAGTCATCAGTATCCTCTGTCTTTTTATACGTACGTAATAAAAATCTTACTTATAACCTGCAGACCTGCTGCTACTGGTTCTTTAGCCATCAGTTTTTTCTGTCATTTTATATGTACGTAATAAAAATGTTACTTATAACCTGTAGACTTGCTTCTTCTCGTTCCTTAGTCATCACTATCCTCTGTCTCTTTATATCTACAAAAAAAATGTTATTCTTAACTTGTAACCTTGCTGCTTTTGGTTCCTTAGTCATCAGTATTTTCAGTCTTTTTATATGTACATAATAACAATGTTCTTCATAACTTGTAGACTTGCTGCTACTGGTTCCTTAGTCATCAGGATTTTCTGTCATTTTATACGTACATAATAAAATATTACTTATAACCTGTAGAGTTGCTGCTACTGTTTTTTGTCATTAGTATCCTCCTTGATTCTATACATACTCAATAAAAATGTTACTTACAACCTGTAGAGTTGCTGCTACTAGTTCCTTAATCATCAGTATCCTCTGTCTTTTTATACGTATATAATAAAAATGTTACTTATAACCTGTAGACTTTCTGCTTCTCGTTCCTTAGTCATCAGTATCCCCTGTCTCTTTAGGCGTACATAATAAAAATATTTCTTATAACCTGAACACTTGCTCCTTCACGTTCTTTACTCATCAGTATTCTCTATCTTTTTAAACGTACATAATAAAAATATTACTTACAACCCTGTAGACCTCTGCTACTGGTTCCTTAGTCATCATTATCCCCTGTCATTTTATACGTACAAAAAAATGTTACTTATAACCTGTAGAGTTCCTGCTACTGGTTTTTTACTCATTAGTATCCTCTGTCTTTGTATAGGTACATAATAACAATTTTACTGATAAACTGCAGACGATTCTACTGATTCCTTAGTTATCATTATCTTCTGTCTTTTTATACGTGCATAAAAATGTTACTTTTAACCTGTAGATTTGCTGCTACTGGTTCCTTATTCATCATTAGAGTCTGTCTCTTTATACGTACATATTAAATATCTTACTTTTAACCGGTAGACCTGCTGCTACTGGTTCTTTAACCATCAGTATTTTCAGTCTTTATATAGGTACGTAATAACAATGTTCATTATAACCTGTAGAGTTGCTGCTACTAGTTCCTTAGTCATCAGTATTCTCTGTTTTTTTATACGTACATAATAAAATGTTACTTATAACCTGTAGAGTTCCTGCTGCTGTTTTTTAGTCATTAGTATCCTCTGTGATTCTATACGTACATAATAAAAACGTTACTTACAACCTGTAGACTTGCTTCTACTAGTTCCTTAATCATCAGTATCCTAATGTTTTATAGGTACATAATAAATATGTTACTTACAACCTGTAGACTTGGTACTACTGGTTTTTTTAGTCATCAGTATCCTCTGTCTTTTATACGTACATAAAAAATGTTACTTATAACCTGTAGACTTCCTGCTACTGGTTTTTTACTCATCAGTATCCTCTGTCTTTGTATAGGTACATAATAAAAATGTTACTGATAAACTGCAGACTCTGCTACTGATTCCTTAGTCATCAGTGTAATCTGTCTTTTTATACATACGTAATAAAAATATCACTTATAACCTATAGTCTTGCTGCTACTGGTTCCTTAGACATCATTATAGTCTGTCATTTTATACGTACATATTAAATATCTTACTTATAACCTGTAGACCTGCTGCTACTGGTTCTTTAACCATCAGTATTTTCTGTCGGTTTATATGTACGTAATAAAAATGTTACTTATAACATGTAGACTTGATTCTTCTCGTTTTTTAGTCATCAGTATCCTCTGTCTCTTTATACATATATAAAAATATGATATTTTTAACTTGTAACCTTGCTGCTTTTGGTCCCTTAGTCATCAGTATTTTCAGTCTTTTTATAGGTACGTAATAACAATGTTCATTATATCCTGTAGACTTGCTACTACTGGTTCCTTAGTCATCAGTATCTTCTGTTTTTTTATACCAACATAATAAAAATGTTACTTACAACTTGTAGACTTCCTGCTACTGGTTCCTTAGTCATCAAGATACTCTGTCTTTTTATGCGTACATAATTAAATGTTACTTATACCTATAGAGTTCCTGCTACTTTTCTTTAGTCATTAGTATCCTCTGTGATTCTATACGTACGTAATAAAAATGTTACTTACAACCTGTAGACTTGCTGCTAATAGTTCCTTAATCATCAGTATCCTATGTTTTTATACGTACATAATAAAAATGTTACTTAAAACCTGCAGACTCGGTACTACTGGTTTTTTAGTCATCAGTATCCCCTGTCTTTTTTACGTATATAATATAAATGTTATTTATAACCTGTACACTTGCTGCTACTGATTTTTTGTCATCATTATTCTCTGCCTTTTTATACGAACTTAATAAAAAGGTTACTTACAACTTCTAGACTTGCTGCTACTCGTTCCTTACTCATCAGGATCTTCTGTCTTTTTATACGTACATAATAAAAACGTTAATTATAACTTCTAGACTTTTTGCTAATATTTCCTTAGTCATCAATATCCTCTGTTTTTTTATAAGTACATATTAAGAATGTTACTTATAACCTCAAAACTTTTTCCTACTGGTTCCTTAGTCATCAGTATCCTGTCTTTTTATACGTACATAATAAAAATGTTGCTTTTCACCTGTACACTTGTTGCTACTGGTTCCTTAATCATCAGTATCCTCTGTCTTTTTATACGTACATAATAAAAATATTACTTCTAGCCTGTAGACTTGCTACTACTGTTTTTTAGTCATTAGTATCCTCTGTGATTCTATACGTACATAATAAAAACGTTTCTTACAACCAGTAGACTTGCTGCTACTATTTCCTTAGCCATCAGTATCCTATCTTTTTACACGTATATAATAAAAATGTTACTTACAATCTATCGATTTGCCGCGACTAGTTCTTAATCATCAATATTCTCTGTCTTTTATTACGTATATAGTAATAATGTTACTTATAACCTGCAGTCTTGCTGCTATTGGTTCCTTAGTCATCATTATCCTGTGTCTTTTTATAGGTACATAATAAAAATGTTACTTATAACCTGTAGACTTGCTGCTTCTCGTTTCTTAGTTATCAGTTTCCTCTGTTTTTTATACGTACATAACAAAAATATTACTTATAACCTAAAGACTTGATGCTTTTCTTTCTATAGTCATCAGTATCATCTGCCTTTTTATACGGACGTAATAACAATGTTAATTATCACCTGTAGTGTTGTTGCTACTGGTATCTTAGTCATCAGTATTCTCTGTCTTTTTACACGTACGAAATAAAAAATGTTACTTATAACCTGTAGACCTGCGGTTACTGCTTCCTTAATCATCATATCGTATGTCTTTTTATACGGACATAATAAAATTTTACTTACAACCTGTAGACTTCCTGCTACCGGTTCCTCAATCATCAGTATTCTGTATTTTTTTATACGTATATAATAAAAATGTTAGTTACAATCTATCGAATTGCTACTACTGATTTCTTAGTCATCAGTAGCTTCTGTCTTTTTATACGTATGTAATAAAAATGTTACTTTTAACCTGCAGACTTGCTGCTACTGGTTTTTTAGTCATCAGTAAACTTTCTCTTTTATACGTACATAATAAAAATGTTAATTGTAGCCTGTACACTTGCTGTGTCTTTTTCTTAGTCATCAGTATCCTATTTTTTTCTACGTACATAATAAAAATGTTCCTTACAACCTGTAGACTTGGAGCTACTGGTTCCTTCGTCATTAGTATCCTCTGTCTTTTTATACGTACATAATAAGAATGTTACTTATAACCTGTAGACCTGCTCTTAATAGTTCCTTAATCATCACTATCCTCTGTCGTTTTATACGTACATAATAAAAATGTTACTTACAACCTGTAGACTTGCTGCTGGTTTCTTCGTCATCAGTATCCTCTGTGTTTTTATATGTACATAATAAAAATGTTACTTTTAACCTGAAAACTTGCTGATACTTGTTCCTTAATCATCAGTATCCTATGTTTTTTATACGTACATAACAAAAATGTTACTTACAACTTATAAACTTCCTGCTTTTGTTTCCTTAGTCATCAGTATATTCTGTCTTTTTATACGTACTTAATAAAATGTTACTTATAACCTCTAGACTTGCTGCTACCGATTCCTTAGTCATCAGTATTCTCTGTATTTTTACATGTACATAATAGAAATGTTACTTACAATCTATAGAGTTGCTGCTACTGATTTCTTAGTCATCAGTACCTTCTGTCGTTTTATACGTACGTGATAAAAATGTTACTTTTAACCGGTAGACCTGCTGCTACTGGTTTTTTAATTATCAGTATCCTCTGTCGTTTTGTACGTACGAAATAAAAACGTTACTTACAACCTGTAGACTTGCTGCTACTACTTCCTTAGTCATCAGTATCCTGTGTTTTTTTATAGGTACATAATAAAAATGTTACATATAACCTGTAGACTTGCTGCTACTTGCTTTTAGGTCTTTTAGACTTACTTAATAAAAGGTAATTATAACTTCTAGACTTGCTGCTACTGGTTCCTTAGTCATCAGTATATTCTGTGTCTTTATACGTTCGTAAGAAAAATGTTTCTTATAACCTATAGACTTCCTCCTATTGGTTACTTACTCATCAGTCTCCTCTGTCTTTTATACGTACATAATAAAAATATTAATTATAACCTGTACACTTGTTGCGTCTCTTTCATTAGTCATCATTATTTTCTGTCTTTTTAGACGTACATAATAAAAATGTGACTTATAACCTATTGACTTGCTGCTACTGGTTTTTTAGTATTCAGTATATGCTGTCTTTCTATACGTACATTATAAAAACGTAATTTATAATTTGTGGAGTTGCTGCTATTGGTTCCTTAGTCATCAGTATCCTGTGTTTTTTCATTCGTACATAATAAGAATGTTACATATAACCTAAAATCTTGCTGCTACTGGTTCCTTAATCATCAGTATCCTATGCCTTTTTATACGTACATAATAAAAATGTTACTTACAATTTGTAGACTTGCTGCTACCGGTTTCTTAGTCATCATTATTCTCTGTCTTTTTATACGTACATTATAAAAACGTAATTTATAACCTGTGGAGTTGCTGCTACTGATTTCTTAGTCATCAGTATCCTCTGTCATTCTGTACGTACATAATAAATACGTTACATACAACCTGTAGACCTGCTGCTACTTCTTCCTTAGTCATCACTATCCTCTGTCTTTTTATACTACATAATAAGAATGTTACATATAACCTGTAGACTTGCTCGTAGTGGTCTTTTAATCATCAGTGTCTTCTATATTTTTATACGTACATATTAGAAATGTTACTTACAACCTGTAGACTTTCTGCTACAGATACCTTAATCATCAGTATCCTCGGTCTTTATATACGTACATAATAAAATGTTACTTATACCATGTAGTTTTGCTGCTTCTGGTTCCTTAGTCATCAGTATCCTTTCTTCTTTTTATACGTACATAATAACAATGTTAATTATCACCTGTAGACCTGCTGCTACTGGTTCCTTAGTCATCACTATCGTTTGTTGTTTTATACGTACGAAATAAAAAGGTTATTTAAAACCTGTAGAGTTGCTGCTACTAATTTTTTAGTCATCAGTATCCTCTGTCTTTTTATACGTATATAGTAATTATGTTACCTGCAGACTTTCGGCTACTGGTTCCTTAGTAATCATTATTCTATGACTTTTTATCAGTACATAATAAAAATTGTACTTATAACCTTTTGACTTTCGTGATGGAACAAATGACTAATCTTTTCTTGTATTGTGACTTTGGGCTATCCTTTCTCCTACTAATACGTACGTCATGTGATACAGCCTTTCTTCTCTACATACTTATGTCGTGTGATACAGCCTTTCTTCTCTTCACACTTATGTCGTGTGATACAGCCTTTCTTCTCTTCATACTTATGTCGTATGATACAGACTTTCTTCTCTTCGCACTTATGTCGTGTGATACAGCCTTTCTTCTCTTCACACTTATGTCGTGTGATACAGCCTTTCTTCTCCTCACACTTTTGTCGTGTGATACAGACTTTCTTCTCTTTACACTTACGTCGTGTGTTACAGCCTTTCTTCTCTTTACACTTATGTCGTGTGATACAGCCTTTCTTCTCTTCACACTTATGTCGTGTGATACAGCCTTTCTTCTCTTCACACTTATGTCGTGTGATACAGCCTTTCTTCTCTTCACACTTATGTCGTGTGATACAACCTTTCTTCTCTTCACACTTTTGTCGTGTGATACAGACTTTCTTCCCTTTACACTTATGTCGTGTGATACAGACTTTCTTCCCTTTACACTTATGTCGTGTGATACAGCCTTTCTTCTCTTCACTCTTATGTCGTGTGATACAGCCTTTCTTCTCTTCACACTTATGTCGTGTGATACAGCCTTTCTTCTCTTCACACTTATGTCGTGTGATACAGCCTTTCTTCTCTTCACACTTATGTCGTGTGATACAGCCTTTCTTCTCTTCACACTTATGTCGTGTGATACAGTTTTTCTTCTCTTCACACTTATGTCATGTGATACAGCCTTTCTTCTCTTCACACTTATGTCGTGTGATACAGCCTTTCTTCTCTTCACACTTATGTCGTGTGATACAGCCTTTCTTCTCTTTACACTTATGTCGTGTAATACAGCCTTTCTTCTCTTTACACTTATGTCGTGTGATACAGCCTTTCTTCTCTTCACACTTATGTCGTGTGATACAGCCTTTCTTCTCTTCACACTTACGTCGTGTGATACAGCCTTTCTTCTCTTCACAATGACGTCGTGTGATACAGCCTTTCTTCTCTTCACAATTACGTCGTGTGATACAGCCTTTCTTCTCTTTACACTTATGTCGTGTGATACAGCCTTTCTTCTCTTCACACGTATGTCGTGTGATACAGACTTTCTTCTCTTCACACTTATGTCGTGTGATACAGCCTTTCTTCTCTTCACACTTATGTCGTGTGATACATCCTTTCTTCTCTTCACACTTACGTCGTGTGTTACAGCTTTTCTTCTCTTCACACTTACGTCGTGTGATACAGCCTTTCTTCTCTTTACACTTATGTCGTGTGATACAGCCTTTCTTCTCTTCACACGTATGTCGTGTGATACAGACTTTCTTCTCTTCACACTTATGTCGTGTGATACAGCCTTTCTTCTCTTTACACTTATGTCGTGTGATACAGCCTTTCTTCATTGTTAGTGTTCTTGTCTCTTGTTCTTACTTTTCCTGATTATTTATTCCTTGGTTTAAAAGTGTTTTTGTTTACATTTTCTTTTCTTTTGTTTTGTTGTTTCTGTACTTTTTTTTACTCTCGCCGTCTTCTGATTATATAATCTCTTTTGTACCTGTCATGCTGAGAATAAAAACCCTCATGTGTTGCACCTGTAGAGTTAAGACTGAAATTCCGGTTCTATTGTGACTGTGACGTTGAGAATACCATTCCTTTTGTGTTGTACCTGTGATGATCGAGCAGTTTCCACTCACTCTGGTAGCTACCCCAGTGGCACAGCAATATGTCTGCGGCACTCATATCGCTAAAAACTGGGTTTTGATACCCATGGTGGGCAGAGTACAGATAGCTCATTGTGTAACACTGTGCTTAATTCTAAACAAACGAACTCTGGTAAAGTTAAATCTCGGAACATCATTTTGTGGTTCATATCTATGACGTTTGGGATACTTCCCTGTTTCGTTCTCATATCTGTAACGTTGGGGATACTTCCCTGTTTCGTTCTCATATCTGTAACGTTGGGGATACTTCCCTGTTTCGTTCTCATATCTGTAACGTTGGGGATACTTCCCTGTTTCGTTCTCATATCTGTAACGTTGGGGATACTTCCCTGTTTCGTTCTCATATCTGCAACGTTGGGGATACTTCCCTGTTTCGTTCTACAATTGTTTTGTTAATGATACCGTATTTTGTCTCTTGCATCACTATGCGATGCCCGACATGGCCAGGTGGATTAAGGCGTTCGATTCGTATATCTGAAGGTCGCAGGTTCGAGTCTCGGTCGCACCAAACATGCTCGCCCTTTCAGCCGTGGGGGCGTTATAATGTGACGGTCAATCCCACTATTCGTTGGCAAAAGAGTAGCCCAAGAGTTGGCGGTGGGTAGCGATGACTAACTGCCTTCCCTTAAGTCTTACGCTGCTAAATTAGGGAGGGCAAGAACAGATAGCCCTCGAGTAGCTTTGCACGAAATTCAAAACAAACAAACAAGCATCACGATGCTAGAGCTAAATTCTATTTTACCTTTTTTGTTGTATTGTTTTCGATACCATGACGATAAGGAAATTTTCTTTGACCTTCTGAGATATATAGATACCTTCAGTTTTTCTTATACTTCTGACATTTGGAGTATTATCTTATTCCATGATCTGTGGTACTGGATATCTTTCCTTCTCTTTACGTTGCTAGTTGTAGAGTTACCATTATTTTCACCTTTCCTTTTCCCATTCTTTCTGATGTGGAAGACGAGTAATTTTCTGTCTTTTATCGCTAGATATCAAGCTGTGTCCATTTTGTACCAGCAATAGTCATGATATCATTTTTCGGTTGTTGTTTTTCATTTCTGCTGGTTAAAACGCTTTTTTTTTCTTCTTCATTAATCGTGAAGGACTGGCATGGCCTGATGGTAAGAGTGTTCGAATCGTAACCGGAGGTTTCTGGTTATAGTCCCTTCAGAGAGCATGCTCTCCCTTTAATTCAGGAGGTATTATTTTATGACAGTCAGTCTTTTTGTTTTAGGGTCAAAGAGTAAATTAAGAGTCAGCAGTGGATGATGATGACTAGCTATCTTCTCTCTTGTCAATCTCTTCTAAATTAGGGACATCTTGCGCACATTTCTTTTGAGTGACTTTACGCAGGGCCTGGCATGACCAAGCGTGTTAAGGCGTGCGATTCGTTATCTGAGGGTCGCGGGTTTGCATCCACGTCGCGCCAAATACGCTCGTCCTCCCAGCCGTGGGTGCGTTATAATGTGACGGTCAATCCCATTATTCGTTGGTAAAAGAGTAGCCCAAGAGTTGGCGGTGGGTGGTGATGACTAGCTGCCTTCCCTCTAGTCTTACACTGCTAAATTAGGGACGGCTAACACAGATAGCCCTCGAGTAGCTTTGTGCGAAATTCAAAACAAACAAACAAACAGACTTTACGCAAAATTCAACAAACAAACAATTACGCCTGACATAAAGACTGAAT
Source organism: Tachypleus tridentatus (assembly GCF_004210375.1). Lineage (NCBI taxonomy): Eukaryota > Metazoa > Arthropoda > Merostomata > Xiphosura > Limulidae > Tachypleus > Tachypleus tridentatus. Next base: position 6,430,184 of record NC_134825.1, on the reverse strand, counting down.
TTTTTATCGTTTTATTGTTATTGTGAAATACATACTATCACCTGAATTAATGATAATTATGGCTATTTCTGGTGCTAAGAAGTTTGAACATTAACTGTATTTCCTTCTATTTGTATTTATTATAATAAGCCACTTTTTCTTTTATCTTATGTTTGTAAAACTACGTATCTTTGGCTCGTTCTTTTGACCTGTTTCTTCTGTGGTAATAGATTACGATATCTTTGAAATTTTATAATTATGTAAAACAGTATTACTTAATGCATTTTGTTCAATTAATTAATAACCTGTCTATAATTATATAACATTTTAGAAACAATTATTACTTTCCAGTTTAATTTCTTTACTTTGATATTTTAATTTTATTTTAATATATTTTGAAAACATAGTATTTCTTCTTCAGAGTTAAAGGTCAACGAAAGAACAACTTTCAGGTCAGGTTTCAGACTACAAAAAACCACGGGCTGTTGTTGTGGTTAAATAAGGGGGCGACAATATATGATGACTACCTTTCCCTAGCCGTTGTGAACGGTTTTCTGAATTTAGCTTCAACCTTGGAAAACAGCGCCATCTTTTGGTAATACGAAGTTTAAGTAAAGTAGATGACGGTGTGTGCACACAGCCTATATCGAAAGGTAATGTTCGATTTATAATTTTAATACCACCACATTTTTTTTTTCATTTATCGTTTGTTTTATTACATGTCATGTAATTCTGTGTGATATATAAAAATTTAGATTCACTGTCCGAAGATTCATCGTTTAAATATTCGGTCTGAGAAACAAATAGATAGTTACGTATGAAAATGAGGTTTAACGTTGTCAAAGTTGATTAAACACAAAGGAATTCATTACCCTGTTAGAGTTTGACTTGAGGTGACTAGGTTTAATTCACTTTAACGATTTGTATCACATCAAGTTTGCATTTACGTTTAACATGATCTTCAATTCATTCTTTGTGCTGGCTGTGAAAAAATCTCAAATTGTTTGATAACATCTGTCGTTGTTATATGTTCTTCATCTGTTAACGTAGAGGTAATTTCTGATGATCATGAGGTACCACAGCGAAAATACGCTCTAACCTTTGTTATGTTCCGGAACTTTCTACTCACGAACACTTGCGTTCTTTGATGGCATTATATGGTTACCAATTCACAGACTAAAGGTAATTTAACGTTACTCAAAGGTTTGTGACAGAAGCATCATCAGTCAATGGTACTTAACTCTAATTATGTGACAATATAGTCATCAAAACATTTGTAAAGAACATCAAGAAGGAATGCCTACGTAACACCTACAGGATCCACTGATAAAATTGTTGTTGTTAACCCTAATTATGTAATTATATTGTCTTTAAAACGTTAGCAAAGTCAAATATATTAACATGATGGTTTCTACGTTTGAATAACGTCTACAGAATCCACTAGTCAACTTGTTGTCGTTAAACATAATTATGTCTTCAAAACGCCAGTAACGTCAGAGCTACCAATATGGTGGTTACTGCGTTTGACTAACACCCTCAGAGTCCACTGATCAGACCCTGGTTATTCAACTTTATTGTTTTATATTTGCTCGATCCAATCGGTACATTTACAATTCAATGTTGTTAAATTTACACTGAAACTAATTATATTTCTACTTACAGAGATTTACCGCGTACTTTAGGTCAAGAATTATTTCAAGTTTCTGTACTCCACAGATTGCATATATAAATATAACTATTGTTTCTTGCAGAAGGGAAAGAGTAGGAACACTTCGAGTAGACGACGGCCCCCTAGTGAGTGCTTCCTCAGAACCTGGAGCGAACGAACTCAATACTGATGGAGTTCTCTGGCTAGGTCAGTCTCTCTATTCATCTGTCTGTGTGTCTGTATTTTCGTTTCTTTCACTGTCCTTTACACTGTTTTATTTTCTCTAGCTCAAAAGGGTCATTCACTATTCTTGTTGTTAACTAGCACCAGTTACAGAGCAAGTTTATTTGTCTTTACAATAGAATATACCAACTGTTGCGATGTTTGTAACAGCTGACCAACTTCTAAATATCAAGTACAATTAGGCTTAGTTATTCACCACATTTGTCATAGGACAGAAAGGGAACGTGTTCCTCCTCCATTTACCAGCTAGTATTCGTACACTGATTACCAATCTTGTAATATTATCTCATTCTTTCGTGTCCATCCACATTAGTTTGCCTGTCATGGTTAGTGTCTGAATAAAAGAGTTTTAAGGCTGCGGTTGTTGTTCATTGTTATGGTTGATTTTGGTTTCCTGTTCTGAGCCTCATGATGTAGTTTGAAATAATTAAATTCTTACTTTGATTACTCGTCATTACAGTATATTACAAAACTCAGATATTATACTTTAACAACTTGTAAGTTTGTTTAATTTAGAACAAAGCCACATTTGGCTATCTGCTATGTTGACCACAGGAATTCGAGCCGCGGATCTCAGCCTACTCTAACCGCTGTCCCACTGGGAACGTTTTAACAATATTTTTTTGAATCCTTCATGACTAGAAATAAAATCGTACCTCCTAGTTACCACTGATGACTATAGAGGAGGCTACTGAGTAATGTTTTTTGTTTTTTTTTAATTTCGCGCAAAGCTACACGAGTGCTATATCCGCTAGCCGTCCCTAATTTAGCAGTGTAAGACTAGAGGGTAGGCAGCTGTTCAACTGCAGGTCATGACCCGCTAAGTGATACATGTGAATGAACTGATGATGTACATTTCACAAGAATATTAATTTAATTCAGCGAGATTTCGTGAACTGGTCAACAGTTCAACTGAGTAAACAGATGAATATGTGCATTAATTAATTAATTAATGTTTCATTTACAGGTGGTTCTCTTGGACTTCCAACCGGACTTCCCGAGCAGTACTATTCCGGTTTTAATGGTTGTATAGAATCAGTACTAGTAGATGGAGACCCACTATATATTATTATGCATGGGTCTGGCGCCGTTGAGTTTTGTGACAAATCATGATGGACAGTGAGATCTGGCCTGTAGTTGCTATAGACTGGACAGTTGAATGACTTGCAGGCCACGTCTTCTTCACTTGGACTGATGACCTCTAGTGTTTCCAGTGTGCCAACTTGTATTTACGACAATGTGGATATGTATATAGTCCTCTCTACGTTTTCAAGAATATTCAATATGAACATGAGATATATATATATATATATTTATGTCAGAAAGTAAATCGAAAACGCTGGTCTCAGTCACAGAAATCCAACTTTACTGCTTCTCTCTTCAGCGAGGTTTCGTTTGCAGGTGCTTCCTAAAAGTCGTGAAACAAAACTTGATTCAGGTGACCATGACAATAAAACCCATGATGGACAGTTCAGTTAATAACTGACTCTCGCTTGTTTTCGAAGTACTTATAATTCAGTTCCTTGTTCCTTAGTAAGGTGTTTGATGTTATATGATACGTATTCAATACTGACAAATACGTATGTATGTGAACAAAGTAACAATCTATGAAATTAATTGAAGTTTTAATCATATGTGTGATTGATTTCATTTAACGAAGTGTTGTTATGTCGTCAAGGCCTAAAGCGATATTGATAAAACTATTATCAAAACCCTTTTCACCATGTGTCCTTAGAAAGCATTGATTTAAAACTTATTCAACAGCTTCCTAAAGTCGATACATTTGTTTTACTCATAATTATAAATTATACAGTCATAGTTCCGAAACGGAAGGAAATAAAAATAGGAAGTTCATTATCATATGTAAATTTATCTTATCTCCTACTGTTTGTAATAACAGAAACCCTCTTTACTTAATGGAACTTGCAATAGAATTGCACAGTTTCACAACAAAAGAACCAATAGAACAGAATCATATAGTCTTCACAACAACGAGAACGAGTTCTAAACCAGAAAACCCGTTACTTAGATGTTGGATATCCAAGCACGCCCTCTACATTCCTTCACTAAATTACACAACCACCTTCAAACATGTGGTCAGCTACCGATTTGTTTGTTTGTTTTTTGAATTTCGCACAAAGCTACTCGAGGACTATCTGTGCTAGCCGTCCCTAATTTAGCAGTGTAAGACTAGAGGGAAGGCAGCTAGTCATCTCCACCCACCGCCAACTCTTCGGCTACTCTTTTACGAACGAATAGTGGGATTGGTCGTTACATTATAACGTCCCACGGCTGAAAGGGCGAGCATGTCCGGTGGAACTGGGATGCGAACTCGCGACCCTCAGATTACGAGTCGCACGCCTTAACACGCTTGGCCATGCCGGGCCGGTCAGTTACCGGTCTGTAACCCTTTCTTTCTTTGTGAACCTGACGATGACCGAAGAAGGTCGAAATGTCGTTCGCTCCACTGTCAGTGCTTTCTCTACCCATACCAGCCGTTTTTTAAGTATATAAGATAAACAGAAAATGGGAATGGTGTGACTCACCTTGTTATCCTGTGTTTATTTAAGTAGAAGCGTTTTATACATGAATACCGTTTT